>NW_004443971.1:1861898-1892389 GCF_000243295.1 Trichechus manatus latirostris
AAAAAAAAAAAAAAAAAATGAAACAGGACCCATACCTCACACCATACACAAAATCTAATCCAAAATCGATCAAAGACCTGAATATAAAGCCTAAAACTATAAAGTTCATAGAAGAAAAAATAGGACCAATGCCACAGGCCCTAATACATGGCATAAACAGGACACAAACCATAACCATCAACACACAAACTCCAGAAGATTAGCTAGATAAATGGGACCTTCTAAAAATCAAACACCTATGCTCTTCAAAAGACTTCACCAAAAGAGTAAAAAGAATCTACAGTCTGGGAAAAAAAATTTTGGGCATTACATGTCAGACAAAGGTCTAATCTCCATAGTCTACAAGAAAATCCAACACCTCTAAAACAGAAAGACAAATAATCCTATTAAAAATGGGAAAAGGAAATGAACAGACACTTCACCAAAGAAGACATTCAGGTGGCCAACAGACACACGAGGAAATGCTCAAGTTCACTGGGTATTAGAGAAATGCAAATTAAAACCACAAAGAGATACTATCTCACCCTGGCACTTACTGGCACGGATCAAAAACACTGGAAATAACAAATGTTGGAGAGGCTGCAGGGAGATCGGAACTCTTATGCACCGCTGGTGGGAATGCAAAATGATACAACCATTTTGGAAAATGATACGGTAATTCCTTAGAAAGCTAGAAATAGAAATACCATTCGATCCAGCAATCCCACTCCTAGGAATATATCCTAGAGAAATAAGAGCAGTTACATGAATAGACATATGCATACCCATGTTCATGGCAGCATTGTTCACAACTGCAAAAAGATGGAAACAACCTAGATGCCCATTAACAGACGAATGGATAAACAAACTATGGTACATACACACAATGGAGTATTATGCAATGATAAAGAACAATGATGGATTTGTGAAGCGTCTCGTAACATGGATGAAACTGGAGGACATTATGCTGAGTGAAATAATCACAAAAGGACAAATATTGTATGGGACCTCAATAGTAAAAACTCATGCAGAAGTTTACACACAAAAAGTAACAATCTTTGCTGGTCATGAGGGATGCGAGGGGTGGGGGGGAATACTAAACAGACAATAGATAAGTGATAACTTTGGTGAAGGGTAAGATAGTTCATAATACTGGGAAAGCCAGCACAACTTGTACAAGAAAAGGTCATGGAAGCTCCATAGACATATCTACACTCCCTAAGGGTCTGAATTGCTGGGCCGAGGGCGGTAGGGACCATGGTCTCCGGGAACATCTAGCTCAATTGGGATAAGACAGTTTATAAAGACACTGTTCTACATTCTACCTCGGTGAGTAGCGTCTGGGGTCTTAAAAGCCTGTGAGCAGCCATCTAAGATACTCCACTGGTCTAACCCCTTCCGGAGCAAGGGAGAATGAAGAGAACAAGATACAAGGGAAAGATTAGTCCAAAGGACTAATGGACCACAGCTACCAAGGCCTCCACCAGACTGAGTCCAGCACAGCTAGATGGTGCCACTGACTGCTCTGACAACAGAGGGTTCTGGACAGAGCTGGAGAAGGATGTAGAACAAAATTCTAAAACACAAAAAAAGACCAGATTTACTGGCCTGACAGAGGCTGGAGAAACCCCAAGAGTATGGCCCCTGGACACCCTTTTAGCTCAGTGGTGAAGTCACTCCTGAGGTTCACCGTTCAGCTGGGGATTGGACAGCCCTATAAAACAAAACAGGACAATGAGGCACAGCAGTCCAGGGACAAGGACTAGAAAGCAGAAGGGGACAGGAAAGGTGGTGATAGGGAACCCAAGGTTGAGTAAGGACAGTGTTGACATGTAGTGGGGTTCTTAACCAGTGTCATAGGGCAGTATGTGTACTAAGTGTTTAATGAGGAACTATTTTGTTCCGTAAACCTTCGTCTAAAATGAGAATAGCAGCACAACTGGAAGAAAGCAATCAACATAACTGAATTGTACATGTGGAAATTTTTGAAATGGTGTATCTTTGGCTATGTATATTTTCACCAAAAAAAAAAAAGGGTCCTCCAAGGCCGAGAAGGGAGCGTGTTGACATGTCGTGGGGTTGTTAACCAATGTCATAAAACAATATGTGTACTGACTGTTTAATGAAAAAATATTTGTTCTGTAAACCTTCACCTAAAGTACAATAAAAAAAACTAAAAAAAGATTTTTAAAAATAAGAACATTTCAAGATCTATCCTGAAGTACTATTCTGTCATTAGTAGAATAATATCCATACACATACAAGGAAGACCAGTTAATACAATTATTATTCAAATTTACGTACCAACCACTAACGCCAAAGATGAAGAAATTGAAGATTTTTACCCACTTCTGCAGTCTGAAATTGACTGAACATGCAATCAAGATGCATTGGTAATTACTGGTGATTGGAATGCAACGGTTGGAAATTAAGAAGGATCAGGAGTTGGAAAACACAGCCTTGGTGATAGAACAATTGCACGACAGAATTTTGCAAGACCAATAACTTAGTCACTGCAAATACCTTTTGTCACCAACATAAACGGTGACTATACACGTGGACCTCACTGGATGGAATACACAGGATTCAAATCGACATCTGTGGAAAGAGACGATGGAAAAGCTCAATATCATCAGTCAGAACAAGTGTAGGGACCAACTGCTCATATGCAAGTTCAAGTTGAAACTGAAGAAAATTAAAACAAGTCCACCAGACCCAAAGTACAACCTTGAGTATATCCCACCTGAATTGAGAGACCACCTGAAGAACAGATATGACTCACTGAACACCAATGACAGAAGACTAGACGAATTGTGGAATGACACCAACGATATCATACATGAAGAAACCAAAAGGTAATTAAAAAGACAAGAAAGAAAAAACCAAAATGGATGTCAGAAGAGGCTCTGAAACTTGCTCTTGAATGTACAGAAGCTAAAGCAAATGGAAGAAATGATGAAGTAAAAGAGCTGAACAGAATATTTCAAAGGGCGGCTTGAGAGAACAAAGAAAGTGCTATAATGAAATGTTCAAAGAACTGGAGTTAGAAAACAAAAAGGAAGAACATGCTTGGCATTTCTCCAGCTGAAAGAACTCAAGAAAAAAAATTCAAGCCTCAAGTTGCAATAATGAAGCATTCTATGGGCAAAATATTGAACAACACAGAAAGTACCCAAAGAAGATGGAAGGAATATACAGAGCCACTGTACCAAAAAGAATTGCTCGATGTTCAACCATTTCAGGAAGTAGTATATGATCAAGAATCTACGGTACTGAAGGAAGAAGTTCAAGCTGCCTGAAAGCATTGGCAAAAAAACAAGGCTCCAGGAATTGATGGAATACCAACTGAGACATTTCTAAAAACAGATGCAACACTAGAAGTGCTCATTCTTCTATGCCAAGAAATTTGGAAGACAGCTACCTGGCCAACCGACTGGAAGGGATCCATATTTGTGCCCATCTCAAAGAAAGGTGATCTAACAGAATGTGGAAGTTACTGAAAAATATCATTAATATCACACGCACGTAAAATTTTGCTGAAGATCATTCAGAAGCGGTTTCAGCCATACATTGACCAGGAGCTGCCAGAAATTTAAACCAGATTCAGAAGAGGATGTGGTAATCGGGGATATTGTTGCTGATGTCAGATGCATCCTGGCTGAAAGCAGAGAATACTAGAAAAGTATTTACCTGTGTTTTATTGACTATGCAAAGGCATTTGAATGTGTGGATCACAACAAATTATAGATAACATTAAGAATGGAAATTCCAGAACACTTAATTGTGCTCATGCAGAACCTGGGCATAGACAAAGAGGCAGTCATTCAAACAGACAAGGAGATAGTGCATGGTTTAAAATCAGCAAAGGTGTGTGTCAGGGTTGCATCCATTCACCATACTTATTCAATCTGTATGCTGAGCAAATAATCCGAGAAGCTGGACTATATGGAGAAGAACATGGCAAGAGGATTGGAGGAAGACTCATTAATAACCTGCTATATGCAGATGACACAATCTTGCGTGCTGAAAGCGAAGAGGATCTGAAGTACTTACTGATGAAGACCATAGACTATAGCCTTCAGTATGGATTACACCTCAACATAAAGAAAACAAAAATCCTCACAACTGGACCAATAAGCATCATCATGATTAACAGAGAAAGTACTGAAGTTGTCAAGGATTTCATTTTGCTTGGATCCACAATCAACGCCCATTTGAAGTAGCAGTCAATAAATCAAAGGATTGGGCAAGTCTGCTGCAAAAGACTGCTTTAAAGTGTTAAAAAGCAAAGATGTCACTTTGAAGACTAAGGTCCACCTGTCCCAAGCCTTGGTATTTTCAATTGCCTCATATGCATGAGAAAGCTGGACAATGACTAGGGAAGCCTGAAGAAGAATGATGCTTTTGAATTATGGTGTTGGCAAAGAATACTGAATATACCATGGACTGCCAGAAGAACAAATAAATCTGTCCTGGAAAAAGTACAGCCAGAATGCTCCTGAGAAGCAAGGATGGTGAGACTTCATCTCATGTAGTCTGGACATGTTCTCAGAAGGGACAAGTCCCTGGAGAAAGACATCATCCTTGGTAAACTAGATGGTCAGCGAAAAACAGAAAGACCCCCAAAGAGATGGACTGACACAGCGACAATATCAGTGATTGTGAGGCTCAAACATATATTTTTTCTTGCATACACTAGGTGCTAAAATGTTGTTTTCAGGTGTGTTGAGCTGGTTCCGACTCATGACTCAACAGAAAAAAACACCACCCAGTCCTGTGCCGTCTTCGTGTGTGCCCCTAAGCACTTAGGATAGGCTTACGGGAGGGGGCGAGAAAAAAAATATACTACCTACCAAAAACTCAGACACACTGAATGATTCAGCATACTTCCAACAAAAATTCAAATCAGAAAACAATTGGTTCACAAAAGGATTAAAAGGCAAGACTAAACAGAATGTGGAGAGCGTTTATCTTGTATGGAACCATTGGAGGTCGATATAAATTTGAAAGCAGTGTGAAGGATGAATTAAAGTGGGAGAACACAGACTTGTTAGGTGGCAGGTCGAATAATTTAGGTAGCAGATGTTAAAGGGCTGTGCCAAATAGTACTGGCAATGGAAGGAAATTGCAAGATATATTGGCAAGGACAGATCAAAAAGATTCCGTATATGACAGGATATGGCATTGAAAAACGGGAAGGAGTCAATGATAACAAGATTTCAGGTGTATAGCTCTAGTTATACCCGAGTCCCCAACCAGGGTATATTGGTACGTATGCATAACAGATAAAAATTTTCAAAATTTCTATTTTCCTACCAAAAATTCAGACATCTCGTGCAATACCCTGTAAAAACAGTAATTTGTGTCACACGCCCATTTCTTCAGTTTCAAACAGTCATAAAGGCCCCCGCCTTGCAGCACCATGCACTATCAGTGGTGCAACAGCCTCTCAATAAACCTTCAGAAGCAGAAAAAGTACCTGGTCTCTACAGGTACCCATAAGCACAAAAGGGTTAAATTTTAGTTCATTCTATTTCCCTAACTCAGAGAATTTTAAAATGCAGGCTTCAAGGGCAGTGTCATAAATCCCTAAAAATTTAGTATAAAGTGTTGTATAAAAGTAAACTTTATTTCCAGAACAGAGTCTACAGCTTTTATCAGATGTTCAAAGTGATAAAAAATGTGCTAAGTGAAATCTTTGACCTAATCTGTCTCTGTTATCGAGAGCACACTATATCCCTTCCAAAAGTTCCCAGTTCAATACAGTGATGATTTTTCTCTGAATTTAAAGAGTCACAAAATTTTAATGATCTATCCTAACCTTAACATTTTGCAGATGAGGAAACAGGCCCAGCACTTAACTGATTTGCCTAGAGTTAGTCAATCGTGTAGAATTTATTTTCTGTGCAACTGAACTGGCATTTATCTGCTATTTTATATAGTCTGTTTATGAATAAATTTCATGTCTCTCCTTGAGGTTAGAAACTAAAGCTCAGAGTAATCTGAAACCCCAATTATTAGTGTCTTGCATACACTAGGTGCTAAAATGTTGTCAGGTCTGTTGTGTTGGTTCCGACTCATGACTCAACAGAAAAAGCACCACCCAGTCCTGTGCCATCCTAACAATTGTTGCTGTTTGAGCCCACTGTTGCAGCAACTGTGTCAATCCATCTCATCAAGGGTCTTCCTCTTTTTCGCTGACCCTCAACTTTACCAAGCATAATGTCCTTCTCCAGGGACTAATCGCTCCTGATAACATGTCCAAAGTGTGTGAGACAAAGTCTCGCCATCCTTGCTCCTAAGGAGCATTCTGGCTGTACTTCTTCAAAGACAAATTTGTTCATTCTTCTGGCAATCCCAAGTGATGATGAGGGTCATACTGTGGTAGGGGAAGGGTACTGGTTAGTAGGTACCGGGTTAGGGGTATATTTTTAAGGAAGCATACGCACATTTTGGGGATGCAAAATGTTATTGAGCCAAGCGCTTAGCTATCTGATAAAACTGAACACTCAAGGGTCTGTGGGAGGGGATCTTTGAGAGTTTTCAGGCGAATCCAAATTTCCAGAAATGAGGACACTCTAGACAGCATTCAGGAAAAACTCCTTAGAAGCAACTAAAACGCAGATGCCCAGATATTTGAGAAACAGCAAGGAGTAATAATAGTCAACACAAGCTTTAGCTTTGGAGTCCGCTACACAATGAATTCAATGTCAACTCTACCGCATTCAAGCTATGTTGCCTTGAGCAAATTATGTAACTTTTCTGTGCCCCAGTTTTCTCCTTAGTAAAATGAGAATAATAAAAGTATCCACCTAAAGATTGTTACAAAGATTAAATAAAGTGACGCTGGTAAAGCACTTAGATCAGTGCCTTACAAGGTACTCTCTTGTTAATTTTTGTTATTCATAAGGTTGGTGGTGTTAAGAAGGGAGAAGAGGGACGCTGAAATTGTCCTTAGTAGAGATTTTTGTTAGAGAGGAAAAGGGAAGATTCTGAAACGAAGAGGGAGGGTATATTCCCAAAGAAGTTGGGGGCGGGGGGGCAGTCACATCTTCGCAATGTGTATCTTGCAAGGCCAATCACAAAACTGGAAGAGGAAGACCCCAGACAACACTCCCTCTAGAGTCTGATGACCTAAGCGCGTGTACCTGCTACCTGCGAGTTGATTCCGACTCACAGCGACCCTACAGGACGGAGTAGAAGTACCCCACAGGGTTTCTAAGGAGCGGCTGGTGGATTCGAACTGCGCTATAAGAAGGGGCGTATCTTCTGGGAAACACTGAGGAGTTGGAACGGCCTCGTTTGGGTAGCGGCGGACGACAGTTCGGGGAGTGACCGAAAGAGGCCAGTGAGAGACATAATGGGAGTCTGGGTGTGGGTAAGGTGGGAAGAAATGGCCGGCGCGGCCTCTACCGACTTGCCCTCTCACTCTTTCTAGCCACAGCCCTGTCTGGGACCGCCACTTACTGGCAACTGCTGGGGAAACGACCCTGGTGGCCCGAATGGAAGCCCCAGCGCGAAAGCGCTAAGGAAGCAGAGGGCCCGAGTTACAAAGCCAGACACCCGACCCACGCGCAGACGCAAGGGGCGGGACGTCCGGCGCATGCTCGTCAGCGGCCGGAGGCGTCCTGCTACGGCACAGAAAGGGCGGAAGCGGAAGCGGCTCTTCAGGCCGCGCGGAGGGCTGCGGGCGGGGTGGAGGTGGTTGTTAGAGTAAGTTTTGCTGTTCGTTCCCTGCTTGACCCTTCCTAGAGCGTTTCAGCACAATTATGAAGAAACTCAGGCCAGAGGGCAAATTCTGTAATAAATTGTCGCCAAATGGCAGAGTCTTCCTGGGATTTGTTTGGAATTCCGTTGTTTCTGTGGATTAGTTTTTCCACATTTTATAACGATACAAATTGAGACTTACCATTCAGTAACGATGTGGTTATTTCTTAAGTAACTGAAATCTTCCCTTGTTCTTCGGATAGAATCTTACCGTTTTCTTCGTGTTTAGCACATTTCTTTTTACATTTTTCCTAGCTGCTTTTGTTGCTATTGTAAAGAAACTCCTCCACCCCACAGTGGTCTATTATTGTACGCTAACACAGCTTGGTTTTTGGTATGTTGATCTGTCTGGTCACCACCCTCAACCTTCGTATTCTATTAATGTGGCAGGTAATTCTCTTGGTTTTGTCGGTAAAAACTCATCTGTAAGTAACAAATGGTAGTCTCAGGGTATTTATTTCTTTCCAGAAGTTACTTGGAATTCCTCGTTTTCACAGATTTCTGGTAGATAAAAATAAAATTAAACAGTTCATTCTATCACGAGGTGGAAACTTCAGCTTCTTGCTTGGTGCTGTTTTCTACTGTATACCATCTGATTCTTCACCAAGATCTTAAGTAAGAGCAATGTTCCCATCAATTGCATTGCCAAAGTGAGCAGACTCAGTGTACATCAACGTTTTAGCCTGAGGATTTTTGAACTGTGAAAGACAATACAAGATAAGTTTTATTATGTCTTACTATTATCGGGATACAGATTAAGAATACTGTTATTTCTTGCAATAGTGATTTAGTTCATGTATTTATTTTTAATCAAATAAATAAATAAATCTAGTGCTTGTAAGGGTGTTAAAGTGTGTACTGAAGTAGCTTGTTATCTAATTGTATATACTGTTCTATTTCTCTTGTGTTATTTTTCTGAATACAACAAGAAGTATTTGCTACAGTACAGACTACCTTTTCTTGGGCTAAAAAAACTAAAGCTATTTTGTTATCTCATCTCACTTTGGCTAGTGAGGTATTGCTGTTGTGTTTTTATCTCATTAGCGAATTAATCTGTTATTTGCCCAACAATGATTGAGAAATTTCTTAAAGTTTTTTTCAACATAACTATACCACAATAGGAACCAAAGCTACCAACCTCACCCTGACTATTGGACCAATGGGTTTCTTTTTGACTGTTTTAAAATATGTAAAATATGTAACAATTTAACGTTATCTTTTCAATATTTACTAGCATCATTACTATGAATATCTAAAGGTAATCTTAAAATTCTCCAAGTGCATTGCTCATGCATCCACCAGGAATCTAAACGAGATTTCACATGTACACTCACTGTCAGTTAGAAATGGATCATTTAAACTAGTATAGTTGGATCCACCATGCAGAAACATGTATCCATAAGAAGGACAAAAGTTTGTCTAGAAACAGAAGGTATAGAAAAATTTGCGTGTGACAACCAGATTTTCATTAGAGAATATGTCATTAGGAAGATAATATAAGGTAGATCTCTCCTGTTGGAGGTCTTCAGTTAATCTATTTAAAACATACTAAGTGTTCTTCTTGAAGGCAAGATGCTCTTCCTTGGTTTACCTATTAACAGTCATGAATTACTTTCTCAGAAGCAGAAGTGTCACAAAACCTTTTTTTTTTTTTTAAAGAGAACTAATAGGAATTTTAATGCTGTCTATTTGTAAAATCATAACTCAAATTAACTTCAGATACTTCTCTGGTTATGATATTTACAACTTCACTAAGTTTACCAGTAAGAACTATTTAAGAGTTACATTATCTAAACTCATTAGTTAAATAGTTTAGGAGAAAGGAAAATGGTTTCTTATATCTAAAAAGTAGGACCTTAAAACACAAGAAATATTCCCACATAAAACCTATAGTATTCCTTTACTCAGTCTTACGAAGTTAATTTCTGTTCCATGTGATTCTGAATCAGCTGCAGTCTGCAAACTCATCAGCTTTGACCTGAGAGTTTTGGAAACCTTCAGTCTACTCACGGTTTTTTTCATAAGTCTAATATACTCCATCTTCGTATTTAAATATTTTCGTCAAACATATTCAGCAAATCAGCAAAGTAGAAACCCATCTGCAGATGACAAATCTTGATATGGCCATGAATAATTTATAAACATAATACTCTCAATTATAAAAATTCACAGCCAAATACAGTCATTTAAAAAAAAAACTTTAGACAAAAATATTTTTAGAAATCAGGAAGATCAGGCAAAACGCAGAAAAAGCCAAGGAACAGAAAGACAAAGCAATAGAGGAACTTAAGAAAATTATAGAAGAGTACAATGACAAATTTAACAGGCTGCAAGAATCCATAGAGAGACAGCAAACAGACATCCAGAAGATTAACAATAAAATTTCAGAATTAGACAACTCAATAGAATGTCATAGGAGCAGAATTGAGGCAATAGAGGTCAGAATTAGATTGAACATAAAGCACTTGACACTAACTTATTTGAGGAAAAATCAGATAAAGGAATTTTTAAAAATGCAGAAACCCTAAGAATTATGTGGGACTCTATCAAGAGGAATAACCTACGAGTGTTAGGAGTACCAGAACAGAAGGGGATAACAAAATATGGACAGAATTGTTGAAGATTTGTTGGCAGAAGACTTCCCTAATATCATGAAAGATGAGAAGATGTCTACCCAAGATGCTCATTGAAAACCACATAAAGTAGATCCCAAAAGAAAGTCACCGAGACGTAATCACACTTGCAAAACCAAAGATTAAAGGAAGAATTTTAAGAGTGGCTAGGGATATACGAAAAGTCATCTACAAAGGAGAGTCAATAAGACTAAGCTTGGACTACTCAGCAGAAACCTTGCAGGCAAGAAGGCAATGGGATGACATATATAAAGCCTTGAAGGCAAAAAATTGCCAGCCAAGAATTATATGTCCAGCAAAACTGTCTCTCAAATATGATGGCAAAATTAGGACATTTATAGATAAACAGAAGTTTAGGGAATTTGTAAAAACCAAACCAAAATTACAAGAAATGCTAAAGGGAGTCCTCCGATTAGAAAATCATAACATCAGATAATGCAAGGCTAGAACACAGGACAGACTGACCAGATATAAATCTAGATAGAGAGTAACAAAAATAAAGCTAAAATCCTGAAAATAGGGAAACAAAGAAATCAACATGTAAAAGGTGACAACATTAAAACAAAAAAGAGGGACTAAAAAATGTAGTCTTAGATCTTTTATATGGAGAGGAAGTCAAGGTGATATAAAGAAATGAAAGATTGGTTTAAACTTAGAAAAATTGGGGTAAATACAAAGTAACCACAAAGGAGACTAACAATCATACACAACAAAATAAACAATCAGAAAAACGTAAAGACTCAGCAAATAAAAATCCACAATGAAAAAGATGAAAATACATGAATACAACTCAGCACAGAAAATTAAGTAGAACAATGAAACTGTCAACAACACACAAAAAGAGACATCAAAATGACAGTACTAAACTCATACATATCAATAATTATGCAGATTATAAATGGACTAAATGCACCAATGAGATGGAGAGTGGCAGAATGGATTAAAAAAAAAAAACACGGTCCATCTGTATGCTGCCTACAGGAGACACACCTTAGACTTAAAGACACAAACTAAAACTTAAAAGATGCAAAAAAATATATCAAGCAAACAACAATCAAAAAAAGAGCAGGAGTGGCAATAGACTTTAAAGTAAAATCCACCACAAAGGATAAGGAAGGACATTATATAGTGATTAAAGGGTCAATACACCAGGAGAACATAAACAATAAATGTTTATGCACTCGACAACAGGGCTCCAAAATACATAAAAAAAAACTCTAACAGCATTGCAAAAAGCTATAGACAGCTCCACAATAATAGTAGGAGACTTCAACATATCACTTTTGGTGAAGGACAAAACATCCAGAAAGAAGCTCAATAAAGAAAGATCTAAGTACCAAAATCGACCAAATTGATCTCGTAGATATATGAAGAACATTCCACCCAACAACAGCCAAGTATACGTTCTTTCCCAACACACGTAGAACGTTCTCCAGAATAGACCACATATTAGGCCATAAGCCAAGCCTTAACAGAATCCAAACATCGAAATATTACAAAGCTTCTTTTCTTACCATAAGGCCATAAAAGTAGAAATAAGTAACAGAAAAAGCAGGGGGAAAAAAATATGGAAACTGAACAACATCTTGTTCAAAAACTACTGGGTTATAGAAGAAATTAAGGACGGAATAAAGAAATTCACAGAATCAAATGAGAATGAAAACACATCCTACCAGAAACTTTGGGACACAGCAAAAGCAGTGCTCAGAGGTCAGTTTATAGCAATAAATGCACACAGCCAAAAAGAACGGCCAAAATCAAAACTTTAACTCTACAACTCAAATAGAGAAGAGCAAAAGAAGCCCTTGAGCACCAGAAGAAAGAAAATAATAAAAGTTAGAGCAGAATTACATGAAATAGAGAATAGAAAAAACAATTGAAAGAGTAAACAAGACCAAAAGCTGTTTTTTTTTAAAAGATCAACAAAATTGATAAACCATTGGCCAAACTGACAAAAGAAAAACAGGAGAAGAAGCAAATAACCCGAATAAGATATTAGAGGGGTGATATCACAACAGACCTAACTGAAATTAAAAGAATCTTAATTCTTTTATGAAAAATTGTACTCTAACAAGTTTGAAAACCTAGAGGAAATGGATAAATTTCTAGAAATTCACTACCTACCTAAACTAACACAGATGTAGAACAACTAAATAAACCTATAACAAAAGAAGAGACTGAAAAGGTAATTTAAAAACTCTCAACAAAAAATAAAGCCCTGGTCCTAACGGCTTCACTGGACAAATCTACCAAACTTTCAGAGAAGAGTTAACACCACCACTACTAAAGGTATTTCAGAGCATAGAAAAGAATGGAATACTCCCAAACTCATTCTATGAAGCCAGCATAACCCTGATACCAAAACCAGGTAAAGACACCACAAAAAAAGAAAATTACAGACCAGTATCCTTCATGAACATTCATGCAAAAGTCCTCAACAAAATTCTAGCCAATAGAATTCAACAACATATCAAAAAAATAACTATGACGAAGTAGGATTCATGCCAGTTATGCAGGGATGGTTCAACATTAGGAAAACAATCAATGTAATCCATCACATAAATACAACAAAAGACAAAAATCACATGATTATCAATTGATGCAGAAAAGACATTTGACAAAGACCAAAACCCATTCACTATAAAAACTCTCAGCAAAATAGGAATAGAAGGGAAATTCCTCTACATAACAAAGGGCATTTATACAAAGCTAACAGCCAATATCATCCTAAATGGAGAGAGTCTGAAAGCATTCCCCTTGAGAATGGGAACCAGACAAAAATGCCCTTTATCACCTCTCTTATTCAACATTGTGCTGGAGATCCTAGCCAGAGTGATAAGGCTAGAAGAAGAAATAAATGGCATCCAAATGGGTGAGGAAGAAGTAAAAGTATCTGAAGATGATATGATCTTATACACAGGAAACCCCACAGAATCCACAAGAAAACTACTGAAACTAATAGAAGATTTTAGCAAAGTATCAGGATACAAGATAAATATACAAAAATCAGTTGGATTCCTCTACACCAACAAAGAGAACTTCAAAGAGAAAATCACCAAATGAATACCATTTACAATATCCCCCAAGAAGATAAAAATACTTAGCAATAAATCTAACCAGAGACGTAAAAGACCTATAGAAAGAAAACTACAAGACACTACTGCAAGAAACCAAAGGACAACTATATAAGTAAAAAACATACCTTGCTCATGGATAAGAAAACTCAACATTGTGAAAATGTCTATTCTACCCAAAGCAATCTACAGATAAAGTGCAATCCCGATCAAATTCCAATGACATTTTTTAATGAGATGGAGAAACAAATCACCAAATTCATATGGAAAGGGAAGAGGCCCTGAATAAGTAAAGCATTACTCAAGAAGAAGAACAAAGTGGGAGGCCTCACACTACCTGATTTTAGAACCTGTTATACCGCCACAGTAGTCAGAACAGCCTGGTACCGGTACAACAGATACATAGACCAATGGAACAGAATTGAGAATCCAGACATAAATTCATTCACCTATAAGCAGCTGATATTTGACAAAGGCCAAACTCCATTAATTGGGAAAAGACAGTCTCTTTAAAAAATAGTGCTGGCATGACTGAATATCCATCTGCAAAAAACTGAAACAAGACCCATACCTCACACCATGCACAAAAACTAACTCAAAATGGATCAAAAACCTAACTATAAAATCAAAAACGATAAAGATCGTGGAAGAAAAAATAGGGACAACACTAAGAGCCCTAATACATGGCATGAACAAAATACAAACCATAAGTAACAATGCACAAATGCCAGAAGAGAAACTAGATAACTGGGAGCTCATAAAAATCAAACATGCTCATCAAAAGACTTCACCAAAGGAGTAAAAAGACAACCTACAGACTGGGAAAAAAATTTAGGCTATGATAAATCTGATCAGCGTCTAATCTCTAAAATCTACAAGATACTGCAAAACCTCAACAACAAAAAGACAAATAACCCAATAAATATGGGCAAAGAATATGAACAGGGACTTCACCAAAGAAGATGTTCAGGCAGGTAACAGATGCATGAGGAAATGCTCACGATCTTTAGCCATTATAGAAATGCAAATCAAAACTACAATGAGATACCATCTCATCCCAACAAGGCTAGCATTAATCCAAAAAACACAAAACAATAAATGTTGCAGAGGTTTTGGAGAGACTGGAACACTTATACACTGCTGGTGGGAATGTAAAATGGTACAGCCACTTTGGAAATCGATTTGGCGCTTCCTTAAAAAGCTAGAAATAGAAGTACCATACTATGCAGCAATCTCCTTGGAATATATCCTAGAGAAATAAGAGCCGTTACATAAATACATATTTGCACACCCATGTTCACTGCAGCACTGTTCACAATAGCAAAAGATGGAAACAACCTAGGTGACCATCAAGGGACGAATGGATAAACAAATTATGGTTTATTCACACAATGGAATACAACACAATGATAAAGAACAACGATGAATCTGCAAAAATCTCATAGCATGGATGAATCTGGAGACATTATGCTGCATGAAATTAGTCGTGAAAGGACAAATATTGTATGAGACCAGTATTATAAGAACTCAAAAAAGATTTAAACACAGAAGAAAACATTCTTTGATGGTTATAGGGTGGGGATGGAGGGAAAGGGGTATTCACTAACTAGATATTAGATAAGAATTACCTTAGGTGAAGGGAAGGACAACACACAATACAGGGGAAGTCAGCATGACTGGACTAAATCAAAGGCTAAGAAGTTTCCTGAATACAACCAAACACTTTGTGGGACAAAGTAGCAGGAGCAGAGGTCTGGGGACCATGGTTTCAGGTGACATCTGGTCCATTGGCATGAGAAAGTTTATTAAGGAAATGTTCTGCTTCCCACTTTGGTGAGTGGCATCTGGAGTCTTAAAAGCTAGCAAGTGGCCATCTAGGATACATCAATTGGTCCCAACCCTCCTGGAGCAAAGGAGAATGAAGAACACCAAAGACACGAGGAGAATATTAGCCCAAGAGACAGAAAGGGCCACATAAACCAGAGACTCCATCAGCCTGACACCAGAAGAACTAGACGACCGTCCTGACAGGGAACACAACAGAGAGTCCCTGATAGAACAGGAGAAAAGTGGGGTGCAGAACTCAAATTCTAGTAAAAACACCAGACTTAATGGTCTGACTGAGACTGGAGGGATCCCAGAAGACATGGCCCCTGGACTTTCTGTTCGCCCAGAACTGAAAGCATTCTTGAAGTGAACTCTTCAGAGAAAGATTATACTGGACTATGAAACATACAATGATACTCGTGAAGAAAGTGCTACTTAGCTCAAGTAGATACATGAGACTAAATGGGCACCTCCTTGGAGGCAAGTTTAGAAGGCAAAAAGGGACAGGAGCTGGTTAAATTACCACATGAAATCCGGGGTGGAAAGGAGTGTGTTGTCACATTATAGGGAGAGCAGCTAGGGTCACATAGCAATGTATGTATAAATTTTTGTATGAGAAACTGACTTGAATGGCAAACTTTCACTTAAAGGACAATAAAAATATATTTTTAAATATGATTAACCTTATTTTTAAAGAACTTCAGATATAATACACTAATAATTTTGAGACATAATACTGGATAGTCAGGATATGCCAAGATTATTAAGTCTCTAAATACCTGAAGAGTAATAAAAAGACTTCATAGGTAAATAATGTGAATGCCCCACTCAAACCGTTGGCTTTGATGCTAGATTGAAAAAAATAAAGTTGCAGCCAAGTTAGCAATAAGGAAATAATAATAAAATTGTGGCATAATATTATGCTTTTGCTGTCTAATATTAGACAATAACATAAGAGGAAATACTAATGTATAAATCTTGACCCAAAGAGAAACAGGCATTTCTCTTGATTTTGACTACACATTCCAAGTAATTTATAACGTATTAAATAAACCTTGCCTTTATGTAAAATTTTTTTTTTCTCAAGCCATGCAGCTTGGTTTTTAACTCAGGAATTTTATTTTAATGAGAGGCTGAACCTTCGTCTTCTAGGCAGATTACACAAATAAATTAACCCTCTAACTCAGTAATCAAAGAAAAGTTTTGTTATTTTAACAGTGAGAAACCCAATTCTTTGTTTTATATATTATTTAACCTTAAAGCTCTTAAAAATCTCATAAATTAAACCATTAAACTTTAGTCAGACAGATAAAACTTTTGACCCTATTAAATTTCTTTTTAATAAACCTCTTAAGCGTTCTTTGTTCTCTTTTATAGTATGTCCTTTCAAAATGGCAAAATGAACACACTCATTAGCAGACTTAAATATATATATGTATATATCTTCTTTGTGCTATAAAAAGCAAAAGTATATAAACTTAAATTATGGTTAATATCATTTACTCCATTTAATATCTGTAAGTTACCTAAAAGGTCTTGAAAATCATTTTAAGCTTGTATACCATAAAACATGATTGTTGAAATGAAGTTTGTTTAAACATTCCAAGTTTTTATTTAAATTTTACTATTTTTCTCAATCTAATTTTAGCCCCTGAAGATTTTATCAACCAGCTTTGGAAATCACAAAGTTTCTGTTCAACAGACCAATTCATTGAGATGGATATAAGTTCAAGTCTCTGGCTAGGGGTAGAAACATTTTTTAGACCATTTTAGGTCTGTCTCATTGTGATTTTTATTTTTTGCTTTTCAGAATTCTCTTGTGATAGAACTTGTTTACAGTTCTTTTATGTTTGAGATCTCTCTATTTTTGGTAACTATCAGCAGCGAGCTCTGGACAGAGGGAGAAAGTTACCATTGGCCATGGTAGGTAACTGGACATTGGGTGGTAAATCCTCTGTAAAAGCTGCAGGGGCATCAGTTCTCATAAACTCCAAGAACAGGTGACTAGGTCCCATGAGGTTGGATGGGAGACCAGTGAGCTTCCCTGTTGCAAGTGGGTACCCAGGGAGGTAAGGTTCTGGATGAAAGTCCACTAAGAACTGGTCTTATTTGGGAAGGGATCCCCTAAAAGACGTCTCAAAGGTTTATGTAATCAGTTCTGGCGTCAATACCAGCTCCTTGATGGGGTTAAGTGGCCTTTAAAATGGTTCTAGAGATTTTGGTACTATTCTGTAGCTTGATCTGTTTTGTACTCAAACTAACAAGTGAGATGAAAAGCTGTATGTAGAATGTTTTTTGACTTTATGGCGTGAAAAAAAGGATAAAGCCTCTGTTTTAGCCCCTCTTGTGCAGGCAAATGATGATGACACAGTAGGAGATGAAGAACTGGAGGATGTTCTTCTCATTTCCCCACCTCAAAAACCCCCCTTGACACCCGTTCATGACCCCTCCCTGGTGGTATCAGAAGATGAGGACTGGAAGGCACTTGGGGGGGGGGGCAGAGGAGGTGGGACATATATGATCTCCCCACCCCATACTAGGAGTGGGGTACAATTTGGACCAGTTTCCCTGGGAGGGCTTTATCCACTCCGGGAGGTGCCAGTCCCTGCTGCAGAAAGGCCCACCTCAGATGATGTGGGTCCATAATCTGTTCCTGGCGTCCAGTTTGTACACTTGGAAGCGAAACTTTCTGGAGTATCGGTCAGACCCACATGCCATGACTGAACGCATTTAAGGTCTTTACCAACAGAGATCAGGTAAGAGAGGCTGAGGGAGAAAAAAAAATAAGACCCGGACATGAAGAAACAGGCCAATATATTGGCCGCTGCTGTAGGATTGTCTGAAGAAAGATGACAGGGCCAAGGTAAGGATGGGCCCTGATTAAAGAAAAACCAGTGTGCATTTTGCAGAGAGAAGGGACACTGGAAAAATGAGTGCCCCAAAAGAAAGGAAAAGGACCAGGTAAGATTGAAAAGGGGGAGAAGCTTTTACAAGGAATTATGAAACAGCAGGAGGAGGACTCTGAATGACAGAGACACGGGGAGACAACTTTTGACTTACCTCTTACCGACCTCCTGGTAAAGGTGATGGTGGGAGGACAGCTAGTAGCACCCTACTATTGGCTCTCCCACCTTCCTGTATTCATTTTACTGTTTTGGATTTAAAAGATGCTTTATTTTGTATCCCACTGGCTGCTGAGAGCCCACTGACCTTTGCTTTCGAATGGGAAGGTGACAAGAGAAAGAAACAACTCTGTTGGACTGGACTACCCCAAGGGTTTAAGAACTCCCTATTTTTGGAACAGCACTGGCCTAAGATCTAGAGCAGTTATCTCCCCTCAAACAAGGAGTGGTCCTTCAATATGTGGACAACCTCCTTATAGGAAGTGAGTCTGAGGAAACTCCATCACAAATACTGTGACTGTCTTAAGTTTTTTGGCCAAAGCTGGCTACTGAGTCTCTTTAAGAAAGTTACAAGCTAACCTAACAGAGGTAAAATACCTAGGTTTCTTCATCTCCCAAGGGCAAAGGTGCTTACTACCTAGCCTGTCAGGCTACTCGGGGCAGAGAGAGATCCTTTCAAATGGACTCCTGAGTGTCAACGAGGCTTTTGAGAGTTAAAGTCCCAGTTGATGAAACCCCCAGCCCTAGTGCTGCCAGATTATCAAAAAACCCTTTGAATCATATACATAGATGAAAGAAGTTGAGTAGCCGTTAGTGTATTAACCCAGTTGTTGGGAGTGTAGAGACACCCTGTTGCCTATTTCTCTAAAAAATCTGGACACTATCTCAAAAGGATGGCCGGCTGGCCTCTGAGAAGTTGCTGCAGCTAACATTATCATAAAGGAGGCTAACAAATTTACTTTGGGACACGATACTATCACGTTTGTTGCTCATGCAGTGACTGTAGTATTGGAACAAAAAAGGACATTATTCAAAGACTTATGGGCACAAGATTTCTGGCCCACAAGGAATAGGACACTTACCAGGTGAAGTATGGCAAACTGACTTTCGTGAAGAATTCAAAACTAAACATTGGATGAAATATATACTGCTGCCTGTAGATTCTTTTTCAGGATGGGTAGAAACTTTTCCATGCTGGACCAAGACGACTAGAGAGCAGTACAACAGGTTTCAACTGCCTTAAGAATAAAGTGAAGAGAGGCAGGGCCAAGTTGGCAGAGTAGTCAGATGCTTCTGGTGGTCCCTCCTACAACAAAGACCTGAAAAAACAAGTGAATTGATTGTACATGACAATCTAGGAGCCCTGAACATCAAAGACAAAGTTGAAGAATCAGAGTGGCAGGGGAAGGGAGAGATGGTTTGGAAGCAGCGAGGAGTTGCCAGACCTGACTCGGCAGGAGCCGGAACCTTTCAGGCCACATCAGCTCATGGTATGCAGTGATGCAAGCAGCGGCACCTGGGAGGCATTTTCCACATTGGGAGAGTCAGTGGCAGAGAGTCTACTTAGCCATCCAGAACCAGTGAGAAGCAGCCCTTAATTGGTGAAAGATAAGTGCTTGTGTGTGGCCTACGGCATGGATCAAAAACACCCCCCTTTGAGAAAAACCTCTTTCCCATTTACCTGCCCACTCCCTGCTGTGCACTGGGTCTGGGATGGCTTCAGTGATTGCCAAGTCCCCTGGACCATAAGTAGTACCTGTCATGTGCCCTGAGCCATTCTCCCAGCCGTGGAGAGGGAACAAATTGACAAATGGGGTAAAATAATCTGCTGGCTCCCCTAAGCCAGGAACTCAGGGTAGGCACAGCTCCTTTGCCTAGGCACAGGCATAAGGTGTCCATGGACTTTGAGTGCCTTTCCCCCTGCAGAGACTTGTGTGGGCCCATTTCAACAGCATAGGCCCTCATTACCACAGTACAATGGGATATATACCTGAAGTCTAACTTCAACTCTTTCTGCTGTGAAGTGGCAGATTCGTGACATTTGACACTGCTCTGTCCATTAAGCAGGGTCTTCACCTACCCACATCAGGGTCCTGAGGACTGGTGGCTCCACCCATGCCACCTAGCCAGCTGCAACAGGGGCCCAAGAATAAGTGGTGCCCCCCAGTCCTCACAGCCGACAACACTGGGTGCTCATGGTCCAGCTGCAAAACCCACCCACAAATGCGCTGTAGGCAACAGGGACATGCTTTACTCCCAGACACTTGAGGGCAGCCATTGGCCCCCTGCCTTGCTCAGTGTGTGGCCCCCTGCTGAAGCCACATGCCTGTGCCTACACCAATCACCTATGCATGTCTAGAACTGTAAGTGAGAGCCTGAACCACACACTTGATGGCCAACTACCTGGACACCTGAGCTGAATCCATACAGGTGGAGAGGGTGGACTCCTGGGCTCACATACTTAGTGGCAGGTTGGCCACCTGGTGGCAGGACATTGGAGCTTCAGGGGCCCCAGTGATTGGCCTAGCTCACACAAGCAGCCTATTTGGGCTATCAAAACAAAACAAGAAACAAGGACACAGTAAGCAAACAAAATAAATATAACAACTGTTTGATGGCTCGGAGACAACAGTCAATATCAAATCATGTAAACAGGCAGACCATGATGGCTTCAGCAAACTCCCAAAATAAAGAATAAAGAAATTTGCCAGAGGAAGAGAATTTCTTGGAATTACCAGAGGCAGAATACAAAAGATTAATATACAGAACTCTTCAAGAGATCAGGAAGGAAATCATGCAAAATGCAGACCAAACAATACAAGAACTCAAGGAGATTGAAGAAGAGCATAATGACAAATTTAACAGGCTGCAAGAATCAATAGACAGCAATTAGAAATCCAGAAGAATAACAATAAAATTTCAGAATTAGACAACTCAATAGAAAGTCATAGGAGCAGAACTGAGGCAATGGAAGTCAGAATTAGTGAGATTGAAGATAAAGCACTTGACACCAACTTATCTGAGAAAAAATCAGGTAAAAGGATTTAAAAAATGAAGAAACCCTAAGAATTATGTGGGTCTCTATCAAAAGGAATAACCTATGAGTGACTGGAGTACCAAAACGGGGGATAACAGAAAATACAGACAGAATTGTTGAAGATTTGTTCGCAGAAAACTTCCCTGGTATCGTGAAAGATGAGAATATATATATCCAAGATGCTCACTGAATCCCACATAAAGTACATCCCCCAAAAAAGTCACCAAGACATATTATAATCAGATTTGCCAAAACCAAAGATAAACAGAGAATTTTAAGAGTGGATAGAATAAACAAAAAGTCATCTACAAAGGAGAGTCAATAAGACTAAGCTCAGACTGCTCAGCAGAATCCATGCAGGCAAGAAGGCAATGACATAAGATATATTGAAAGCCTTGAAGGCAAAAAATTGCCAGCCAAGAATGATGTATCCAGCAAAACTGTCTCTCAAATATGGCAAAATTAGGGCATTTACAGATAAACAGAAGTTTAGTGAATTTGCAAAAACCAAATCAAAATTCAAGAAATACTAAAGGGAATCCTCCCATTAGAAAATCAATAACATCAGAGAACAACACAAGATTATAACAGAGGACAGAGCAACCAGACATCATCCCAGATAGGGAAGTCACAAAAATAAATCAAAGCTAAAACATTGAAAGTAGGGAAACAGAGACATGCATATGTAAAAGATGAACACATTAAACAAAAGAGAAGGACTAAAAAATGTAGTCAAAAATCTTTCATTTGGAGAGGAAGTCAAGGTGATATAAAGAAATAAAAGACTGGTTTTAACTTAGAAAAATAGGGGTAAATATTAAGACAACCACAAAGGAAACTAACAATCCTAAACAACAAAATAAAAAAGAAGAAAAATATATAAAGACCCAGCAAATACAAAATCAACAACAATGAAAAAGATTAAAAGAAAATACATAAAGAAATACTACTCAGCACAGAAAATTAAGTGGAACAACAAAACTGTCAACAACACACACAAAAAGGACACCAAAATGACAGCACTAAACTCATATCAATAATTACGCTGATTGTAAATGGACTAAATGCACCAATAAATAGAGAGGGGAAGAATGTATTAAAGAACACAATCCATCTATATGTTGCCTACAAGAGACACACTTAGACTTAAAGACACAAACAAACTAAAACTCAAAGTACGGAAAAAAATATCAAGCAAACAACAATCAAAGAGCAGCAGTGGCAATATTAATCTCTGACAAAATAGACTTTAAAGTAAAATCCACCACAAAGGATAAGGAAGGACACTATGTAATGATTAAACAGTCAATACACCAGGAGGACGTAAGTATGATAAATACGTGCCCAACGACAGGGCTCTGAAATACAGAAAACAAACTCTAACAGCATTAAAAAGAGACAGCTCCACAATAATAGTAGGAGAATTCAACTCACATCTTCCTAATAGTAGGAAGGACAAAACATCCAGAAAGAAGTGCAATAAAGACAGGGAAGATCTAAATGCTACAATCAACCAGCTTGATCTCATGGATATATACCAAACACTCCACCCAACAGGAGCCAAGTATACTTTCTTTTCCAAAGCACAGAGAACATTCTCCAGAATAGACCACATATTAGGCCATAAAGCAAGCCTTAACAGAATCCAAAGCATCGAAATATCACAAAGCATCTTTTCTGAACATAAAGCCATAAAAGTAGAAGTCAATAAGAGAAAAAGCAAGGAAAAAAACCAAAAACTTGGAAATTGAACAACACCTTGCTTAAAAACGACTGGGTTATAGAAAAAATTAAGGATAGAATAAAGAAATTCATAGAATCAAACAAGAAGGAAAACACATCCTACCAGAACCTTTGGGACACAGCAAAAGCGGTGCTCAGAGGTCAGTTTTTAGCAATAAATGCACACAGCCCAAAAGAAGAAACGGCCAAAATAAAAACATTAACCCTACAAATGGAACAAGTAGAAAGAGAGCAGCAAAAGAAGCCCTCAGACACTAGAAGAAAGGAAGTAATAAGAATTAGAGCAGAATTAAATGAAACAGAGAATAGAAAAACAATTGAAAGAGTTAACAAGACCAAAAGCTGGTTCTTTGAAAAGATCAACAAAATCGATAAACTATTGGCCACACTGACAAAAGAAAAACAGGAGAGGAAGCAAATAACCCATATAAGAAATGAGATGGGTGATATCACAACAGACTCAACTGAAATTAAAAGGGATCATAACGAAATACTGTGAAAAATTGTACTCTAACAAATTTGAAAACCTAGAGGAAATGGACAAATTTCTAGAAACTGACTACGAACCTAAACTAACATAAACAGAGGCAGAACAACTAAATAAACCTATAACAAAAGAAGAGATTGAAAAGGTAATTTAAAAACTCCCAACAAAAAAAAAAAAGTACTGGCCCCAATGGTTTCACTGGAGAATTCCACCAAACATTCAGAGAAGAGTTAACACCACTACTACTAAAGGTACTTCAAACCATAGAAAAGGATGGAATACTCCCAAACTCATTCTATGAAGCCAGCATAACCCTGATACCAAAACCCGGTAAAGACACCAAAAAAAAAAGAAAATTACAGACCAATATCCTTCATGAACATTGACACAAAAATCCTCAACAAAATTCTAGCCAATAGAACTCAGCAACATATCGAAAAATAATTCACCATGATCAAGTGGGATTTATACCAGGTATGTGGGGATGGTTCAACATTAGAAAAACAGTCAATGTAATCCATCACATTAACAAACAAAAGACAAGAACCACATGATCTTATCAATCGATGCAGAAAAGGCACTTGAAAAAGTCCAACACCCATTCATGATAAAAACTCTCAACAAAATAGGAGTAGAAGGGAAATTCCTCAGTATAATTAAGGGTGTTTATACAAAGCTAACAGCCAACATCATCCTAAATAGAGACACTTTGAAAGCATTCCCCTTGAGAATGGGAACCAGACAAGAATGCCCTTTATCACCTCTCTTATTCAACATTGTGCTGGAGGTCCTAGCCAGAGCAGTTAGGCTAGAAAAAGAAATAAAGGGCATCCAAATTGGTAGGGAAGAAGTAAAAGTATCTCTATTTGCAGATGATATGATCTTATACACAAAAAAACCCAAAGAAACCACAAGAAAACTACTGGAACTAAGAGATTTCAGCAAAGTATCAGGATGCAAGATAAACATACAAAAATCGGTTGGATTCCTCTGCAGCAACAAACAGAACTTCAAAGAGGAAATCACCAAATCAATACCATTTACAATAGCCAGCATGAAGATAAAATACTTAGGAATAAATCTAACCAGAGACGTAAAATACCTGTACAAGGAAAACTACAAGACACGACTGCAAAAAACAAAGAGACCTGCATAAGTGGAAAAACATACCTCTATCTCGGATAGGAAGACTCAACATTGTGAAAATGTCAATTCTACCCAAAGCGATCTACAGATACAATGCAATCCTGATCCAAATTCCAATGGCATTTTTGAATGAGATGGAGAAAAAAATCACCAAATTCATATGGAAAGGGAAGAGGCCCTGAATAAGTAAAGCATTACTCAAGAAGAAGAACAAAGTGGGAAGCCTCACACTACCTGATTTTAGAACCTGTTATACTACCACAGTAGCCAAAACAGCCTGGTACTGGTACAAAAACACATACACAGAGCAATGGAACAGAATTGAGAATCCAGACATAAATTCTTCCACCTATGAGCAGCTGATATTTGACAAAAGCCCAAAGTATGTTAATTGCAGAAAAGACAGTCTCTAAAAAATGGTGCTGATATGACTGGATATCCATCTGCAAAAAACTGAAACAAGACCCATACCTCACATCATGCACAAAAACTAACTCAAAATGGATCAAAGACCTGAATATAAAACCAAAAACGATAAAGATCAAGGAAGAAAAAATAGGGACAACGCTAAAAGCCCTAATACATGGCATAAACAGAATACAAACCATAAGTAACAATGCACAAACACCAGAAGAGAAACCAGATAACTGGGAGCTCCTAAAGATCAAACCTTTATGCTCATCAAAAGACTTCACCAAAAGAGTAAAAAGACAACGCACAGACCTTGAAAAAATTTTACGCTACAACAAATCTGATCGATGCCTAATCTCGAAAATCTACAAGATACTGCAAAACCTCACCAACAGAAAGACAAATAACCCAATTTAAAAATGAGCAAAGGATATGAACAGGCACTTCACCAAAGAAGACATTCAGGCAGCTAAAAAACACATGAAGAAATGTTCACAATCATTAGCCATTAGAGAAATGCAAATCAAAATTACAGTGAGAGTTCCAGGCAACATGGCGCTATAGAGAGAAGCACCCCGCCGTCCCTCCACAGCAAAGATCCAAAAAACTAAGTCAGAGTCACACGTCAATCCTGAAACCCTAAGCATCAAATGAAGAGTTAAAGAAGTCAGCCAAGCACCAGATGGAATAAGAAACTGACCGAGAACAGAGAGTGAGGTGAGATACATACAGAGGTCCCCTATCAGCTACCACAGCACGGATCCACCATCTTGTACACCTATCGAGATCTGTGAGCAGAGGGTACGAGAAAGCAGCTTCACAGGGTTTCCAGCAGGAGACAGAACAACCGGTAACCAGCGATATAAACTTTCCCACCCCCCAACATTCTTTACCCCCACTCAGCCTCCTCTGCTTCCCGCGGCCACAGTCTCTTGGCCAGGAAGCACCAGCTTCACCCCAGTGTCGCTTGGATTCCACCCGCCTGCACTGGTCGGCTCTCTAGGCTGCTGGTGTTACTTGTTTCTGCTTCTTCAGATTTCTTCCTTACCTCTCACCACCTCCGCCTCCTTTCTGTCAAATACCTGGCTCCGTGTGCCATCTTTGCTTCTTCCTGAAAGGCTGCAAAACACTGCTCAACTGTGAAACTGCTTCCTGGGCGGTGCCACCATGCTGGTGGGACCGCTGGAGCTTTGTTTGTTTGTTATCTTTTGATTTGTTTGTTTTCTTTTTCTTATCTCGGTTTGGGAGCCCCTTCTAGCCCGGCAGTACTGTGTGGCCGGGAAGCTACTCCCTTACTCTTCGCAGAAGCACAGTGACATCCCTGGGTGCATTTCTTTTCTCTGTTTTTTTTTGTTTTTTGTTTGGTTTTGTTTCTTTTTGGGTTGTATTAATTGGGTTTTTTATCTTTTTGTTGTTGAGGTTTTGCAGTATCTTGTAGATTTTAGAGATTAGACGCTGATCAGATTTGTCATAGCCTAAAGTTTTTTCTCAGTCTGTAAATTGTCTTTTTTGGTGAAGTCTTTTGATGAGCATAATTTTTTGATTTTTAGGAGCTCTCAGTTATCTAGTTTCTCTTCTGCTGGTTGTGCATTGTTACTTACGGTTTGTATTCTGTTTATGCCATGTATTACTTGCTTTCTTCTCTCTCTTTTTGCCTTTTTGTTTTTCTTCATTTCCATTTTCTCATCTCTCTACCCTTACCTTCTCTTCCTGTCTCCTGAATACCTGGTACTGTGTGATACCTCTACCCCTTCTAGCCAGGCTATACTTTACGGTCGGGGAGCAAACTTCCCCAGTCCTAGCAGCCACACCAGTGGGATCCCTTGGGACTTCTTTCCCTCTAATTTTTATATAATCACTTTTTTTCTTTTATCCTTTTTCCCCCTTTTTGTTTTTCTCCATTTCTCAGGCTCTCATCTCTCCAATCCAACAGCAAGATTCCTTAGCACTCTTTTTTGTTTGTGTATGTGTATGTTTCTGGCTCCTGTTCCTCTCTCCTCTCTCTCCTCTTTCCTACACATCTTAGCTCCACACATCACAATCTCCCCCTCCTTCCTGCCTACCTGCACTGTGCGCTGAACATCACACCCCCAAGAAGCACAGGCAGAGCCTACAGGAGCCTGCCCGGCACTGATTCCTGGTCTGTCCTGTCAGCCCTAGTACATTCCATAAACAACCCATCCCAGCAACTCCCCTCAGCTGGATCTGCATTGCTGTACCATAACTGAGTGTCTTAGTCATCTAGTGCTGCTATAACAGAAATACCATAAGTGGATGGTTTGAATGAAGAGAAGTTTATTTCCTCACAGTCAAAGTAGGCTAAAAGTCCAAATTCAGGGTGTCAGCTCCAGGGGAAGGTTTCTCTCTCTGTTGGCCTTCGCATCAATGTTCCCCAGAAGTAGGAGCTTCTCAGTGCAGGGACCCCAGGTCAAAAGGACGCACTCTGCTCCTGGCACAGCTTTCTTGATGGTATGAGGTCCCCAACTCTCTGCTTGCTTCCCTTTCCTTTTATCTCTTGAGAGACAAAAGGTGGTGCAGGCCACAATCCAGGGAAACTCCTTTTACATTGGATCAGGGATGTGACCTGGGTAAAGGTGGTATTACAATCCCACCCTAATCCTCTTTAACATAAAATTACAATCACAAAATGGAGGCCAACCACACAATTCTGGGAATCATGGCCCAGCTAAATGGATACATTTTGGGGGGGACATAATTCAAACCATGACACTAAGTGACTGACCCCATTGGAGAAGGAGGTGAAAAGTATCGTGCCCACAGACGAGCAAAAAACAAAGAATGCACAGCCCACCTGCTCAGATATTACTAAGTAAAAAAAGTACGATGAAACAAATCTACAATCAATAAATGAGAAAAATCACTACTGAATGCCCCGAAGACAGCAGGCAATATCAAAACATATACAAAACCAGGACAGGATGGTTGCAGTAGGCTTCCAAAATAAAACACCAGATGACTTTCCAGTAGGAGAAAAGTCACTAGAACTACCTGATAGGGAGTTCAAATCTCTAATATTCAGAATTATCCAAGAGTTGAAGCAAAAAGCCAACAAAAATGAGTAAAAAATAGACAAATTCATGGAAAAAACAAATTCATGGAAAATACAGACAAAAAAATGGAAGAATTCAAGAAAATAGCACAAGAACAAAATGCTAAAATAAATTCACAACTAAAAATCATACAAAACCAACAACTAAAAGTCCAAAAGATAAACAAAAAGATTTCAGAAATGGAAAGAGTCATACAAGGGCTGAGGAGCAGACTTGAAACGATGGAAGATAGAATCAGCGAAATTGAAGACAAACACTTGGATACAATACTATTTGAGGAAAAATCAGAACAAAGAATGAAGAAAAACGAAGAAACCCTGAGAATTATGTGGGATACAATCAAAAGCAAACATCTGTGAGTGACCAGAGTTCCAGAGCAGGGGGAGAAAACAGAAAAAACAGAGGGGATCATTGAAGAATTGCTGACAGAAAACTTCCCCAATATCATGAAAGATGAAAAGGTGACCATCCAGGAAGCTCAATGAATCTCATATAGGATACACCCCAAAAGAAAATCACCAAGGCATATCATAATCACACTTGCTAAAAACAAAGACAAAGAATCCTGAGAGCAACTCGAGAAAAGCAAAAAGTCACATACAGAGAAGACACAATAAGACTAAGCTCGGATTATTTGGCAGAAACCATGCAGGCAAGAAGGCAATAGGATGACATATATAAAACCTTGAAACAAAAAAATTGCTAGCCAAGAATAATATATCCTGCAAAACCCTCGTTCAGAAATGATGGTGAAATTAGGTCATTTCCAGAAAAACAGAAATTAAGGGGCTATGTAAAAACCAAACCAAACTTACGAGACTTATTAAAGGAAGTCCTTCGATCTGAGAAAAATATCAGACCACAGGCTGAATCGAGGACACAGGATTCTACTAGCCAGATACCAACCTAGGAAATGAACTCTTAAGGACTAAGAAAAACCAAAAGAATTACAAAAGGGAACCAGAGAGGTTAATCTGTAAATGACAACAGCATCAGAACAATAAAAGAGGGAATAAACGGTGTAGGTATAGAACCTTCTAATGGAGAGGAAGGTAAGGTGATACCAAGTACTTATAGACTGGTTTGAACCTAGGAAGATAAGGGTAAATTTCAAGGTAACCACAAAGAAAAGTTAACAAATGTACACACCAAAAGAAAGAAGAACAACATAAAGTCTCAGTAAAAACAAAACCCACAAAAACAAAAGAAATGAAAAAAAATCCACAAACAAAAGGAATTCAGCAAAGGAGAGTAAGAGGAACAAAGAAAACGTCAGCACCACAAAAAAAAAAAAAAAGCACAACAAAATGACAGCAATAAACTCATACCTATCAATAATTACACTGAATGTAAATGGCTTAAATATACCCATAAAAATACAAAGAGTGACAGAATGAATTAAAAAAACAGGTTCCATCAATACACGTCTACAAGAGACACACCTTAGAAATAAAGATGTAAATTTATTAAAAATCAAAAGATGGAAAAAAATAAGCAAATAGCTACCACAAAACAGTAAGATTGACAATACTAATCTCAGATAAAATAGACTTTAAAACAATCCACCATAAAAGACAAAGAAGGACACCATATAATGATTAAGGGGACGATCCAGCATAAAGATATAATAAACATCTATGCACCCAATGACAGAGCTCCAAAATACATAAACTCTAACAGCATTGAAAAGAGACATTGACAGTTCCACAATAGTAGTAGGAGACTTGAAAACACCGCTGTTCATAAAAGGATGGAACATCTGGAAAGAATCTCAACAAAGATACAGAAGATATAAAGTGTCACAACGGCGACAGTTGTCGGGGCGGTGAAGACAGTAGCCAAACACAACTCTTATAGAGAAGAGTGGCCAGGAGGGTCACTCTGAGAAGTCAACTCCTGGCTCCAGTACCAGGAGTTTATTTATAGTCAATACAGCAAGCAGTGAAGCAAATAACAGAACAATGGGCTTTGGGTGAGTAACAATAAGTTTTGGGCAAGGGAGAAGGAATTCAGGTAAACAAGCCAATCAGTAACAGGACAATAGGTTTAGGAAAACAAGTGCCTAATCTCTTTCTTATCACAGACAAGTCTCCAACATGTCACATACAGCATAGAGGCCTGTGGGGGCTGCAGTTGTCAATAGTGCAGCCATGTTTAAATGGCATATATCCCCACATTTCCCCCCTTTTGTTAATGGAATAAGAAGAGGGTTTTTACTGGTCCAACAAGTGTCCATTAGGACAAAGTAAAATTTTCTCTATGAGATAAAGTCTAAGATTATCTCAGCTACTGTCTCTACACCTCAGGGCCTGGCGACTTAGTGAGTCCTTGTGAGCCCAGCTACAGCTGGGGCACACTCCATATGTTTAAGGAGGAGAAGTAGCATAGCTATGAGTAACACCTGGACTTAGTC
>NW_004443971.1:1892619-1893846 GCF_000243295.1 Trichechus manatus latirostris
ATGCTCTTATCAATTCCATAGCTGGAGTGAGCTGACTCAATGTGCCTTTTAGGTGTGTAAGACAATAGAGGATGATCTTATGTGGATAATATAATCCTCTGCACTAGTAATATCCTGATTGTTGGACCCATGGGTTTTCTCTGACTCTGATTTTGTCAGGTAAACACTAACTTTTAACATCTACTGAAATTATTTTTCTTAAAGGCTTAAAGATTTATAAAGGCTCAAAGATTCATTAACAATCAAACAAGCAATGATTTAACACAGCTTTGCCATTACTTGGAAGGGAATCACCAGGAAGGGTAATTTACACATCATAACAGATTTAACAATCAAACAAACACTGATTTACACAAATTTACTATCAATTGGAAAGGAATCATCTAGCTTAGAAATCTATACATAAGCATTTAACTAGGAGAAGCAGAAAATATAGAGGAATTTACGCATAACAAATTTTCATTGGGAACTTACTGATTAACAAAAACAAAGATAATATAGGATGACTATTGAGGATTGATTATCACGAGGGAAACCATAGCTAGAAACAGGTTTTCAGGTGTAAGTGGGGCACCTGTAGTTCAGAGGATATGCTCAGCTTTGGAGGAGAGGGCTTTCAAACCTCCCCATGTTACCGGTAGTGCAGATCCCTGTTGTTCAGTGTCCATTCCTGGGGGAAGGGGTGATTTTGGGTCAGATGGCGGCCCTTCAGTGTTTATCCCCAGGGGAAGGGGTGCCGGTGTCAGTTGCGGCTCTGGAGTCTGATCGGATGTCAGCTCCGGCAGCCGCAGCAGGGGTGGTGGCGGCGGTTCCGAGAAGGGAAGGGGCAGAGGTGCAGGGCAGAGTGTGCCGGCGCACGGGGGAGCTGCAGTGCAGGGCGCGTCTGGGACCCCTAGTCGCGGCCGGAGCGCAGAGCCCGTTCTTGCCTGCCCAGAGCCTCTAGGCAGGGCCGTCCTGGGTGGCGACACCCCAGGCAACTGGGCCGGCGAGCCTGGGCAGCAGCAACCCAGAACTGGGCTCAGAGCGCCACGGGGGGGATGGAGCACGGGCCATGCCACAGCCGGAGCGGGAATCCAAAGTGGACCTGTAGGAGACAAAACAGCCACATACCCTCGCCCCCAGGTTAATAATTCTGCAGGTCCTTGCCAGACAGAGGGATTTTGAGGATCTTTATAGAGGACCTGTGGGTGAGGTCGGGTGTCAGAGGGGATAAAATGTCGTTCTGCA
>NW_004443971.1:1897903-1900038 GCF_000243295.1 Trichechus manatus latirostris
TAAGGGCTTCTTCTGACACCTTAAGCTTAGAGGCCTTTAACAATCCCAACAACTGGGTTTTGTGTTGACACTGCTCAAGAGAAAGAGAATTCCCCATAGCGAGGAAGAATAGGAAAATGAAGGAAAGAGTGATAGGAAAGCTCCTGGCCTGAAGCCTGAAATCCCTTGAGGGAGCGTACGAGAAAGCCCCGCCGCTCCCGGGGCTATAGCAGCCCGGGATGAGAATGTCCAGGAAAACTCCACCCGCGGAAAAACCCCACTGCTCCCAGGGCTGTAAGAGCAGTCCGAAATGGATGCGTCCTGTACTTACCACCTTTGGGGATCGAGTGCGAGGATGTCTACAGCACCCTCACACGGGGCACCATCTGTCGCAGCTCCTCACATGGGGCACCATCTGTCGCAACGGCGACGGTTGTCAGGGCAGCAAAGACAGTAGCCAAGCACAACTCTTACAGAGAAGTGGGGCCAGGAGGGTCACTCTGAGGAGTCGACCCCCGGCTCCAGTCCCAGGAGTTTATTTATAGTCAATACTGCAAGCAGTGAAGCAAATAACAGAACAATGGGCTTTGGGTGAGTAACAATAAGTTTCGGGCAAGGGAGAAGGAATTCAGGTAAACAAGCCAGTCAGTAACAGGACAATAGGTTTGGGAAAACAAGTAGTGCCTAATCTCTTTCTTATCACAGACAAATCTCCAACATGTTGTATACAGCATAAAGGCCTGTGGGGGCTGCAGTTGTCAATAGTGCAGCCATGTTTAAATGGCATATATCCCCACAATAAAGGGAACAATCAGCCAACTTGAACTCACAGACATACATAGAAGACTACACCCAACAGCTGCAAAGTACACATTCTTTTCCAATGCACATGAAACATTCTCCAGAACAGACTACATCTTAGGCCACAGAGCAATCCTTAACAAGACCCAAAATGCAGAGATAATACAAAGCATCTTCAATCACAAGGCCATCAAGGTAGAAATTAACAACAGGAAGAGCAAGGAAATTAAAATCAATTACATGGAAACTTAATAACGCCCTCCTTACACATCACTGAGTAATAGAAGAAATCAGAGATGGAATAAAAAAATTCCTGGAATCAAATGAGAATGAAAATACATCATACCAAAACCTTTGGGACACAGCAAAGGCAGTTCTCAGAGGACAATTTATAGCAATAGATGCACACATCAAAAAAGAAGAAAGGGAAAAAATCAAAACATTAACTACACAACACAAACAAATAAAAAGAGAACAGGAAAAAAAAGCCCACAGCCACCAGAAGAAAGGAAATAATAAAGATCAGAGCAGAAATAAAAGAAATGGAGAATAGAAAAACAATAGAAAGAATCAAGAAAACCAAAAGTTGGTTCTTTGAAAGGATCAACAAATTTGACAAACCACTGGCTAGACTGACAAAAGAAAAACAGAAGAGGACGCAAAGAACCCAAATAAGAAATGAAATGGGGGACATTACAACAGACCCAACTGAAATAAAAATGATTATAAGAGAGTATTATGAAAAACTATACTCCAACAAATTTGAAAACCTAGAGGAAATGGATAAATTTCTAAAAACACACCACCTACCCAAACCACCACAAAGTGATGTTGAAAATCTGAACAGACCCATAACAAGAGATTGAAAAGGTAATTAAAAAACTCCCAACAGAAAAAAGCCCTGGCCCAGATGTCTTCACACACAAAGAAACAGTCTTCGTTGATTATGAGGGATGGGAGGGGTGGGAGAAAACTGAATAGACAATAGGTAAGTGCTTACTTTTGTGAAGGATAAGACCCTATACAATACTGGGGAAGCCAGCACAACTTGTACAAGGAAAGGACATGGAAGCTCCATAGACCCATCCAAACTACCTGAGAGACTGAATTGCTCGGCGGAGAGCTGTGGGTACTATGGTCTCAGGGAACATCTAGCTCAACTGGCATAACAGCTTATAAAGACAGTGTTCTACATTCTACCTTGGTGAGTAGCGTCTGGGGTCTTAAAAGCCTGTGAGCAGCCATCTAAGATACTCTACTGGTCTCACCTCTCCGGGAGCAAGGGAGAATGAAGAGAACAGGATACAAGGAAAAGGTTAGTCCAAAGGAGTGATGGACCACAGCTACCACGGCCT
>NW_004443971.1:1900394-1937504 GCF_000243295.1 Trichechus manatus latirostris
GTGGGGTTTTTAACCATTGTCACAGGGCAATATATGTGCTGTTTAATGAGAAACTATTTTGTTCTGTAAACCTTCATCTAAAGTGAGAATAGCGGCACAACTGGAAGAATGTAATCAATGTCACCGAATTGTACATGTAGAAATTTTTGAAATGGTATATTTTTGGCTATGTATATTTTCACCAAAAAAAAAAAGGTCCTCCAAGGCTGAGAAGGTAGAGTGTTGACATGTCATGGGGTTGTTAACCAATGTCATAAAACAATACGTGTACTCACTGTTTAATGAGAAAATATTTGTTCCGTAAACCTTCACCTAAAGTACAATTTAAAAAAAAGTAAAAAATAAAAGAAGAAAGGTATGTGATTCCTGTAGTTCTAATTTCTTCTATTTTAACTGCTAAATGGTATTCCATTGTATGAGTATACCACAATTTATCCATTTTCCTGTTGCTAGCCATTTAATGATTCCTTATTTTTGCTATTATAACAGTAGTTAGTAGACATTCTTGCACACAGCTTCTTGGGCACATGGCAAGAATTTCTCTAGAATTTATGTATAGAAATGGAATTGCAAAGTGGAAGAGTTTGCACAATTCAGCTTTATCTGATATTGCCAAATTGTTCTACACAATGGCTATATCGCTTTATCCTTCTACCAGCAGTGTATGAGAGTTTCCACCACTTTACATCTATGCCAACATCTGGCATTTTCAGATTTAAAAGTGTTTGCCCATCTAATAGGTGTGAAATGGTATGTTATTGTGGTTTTAATTTGTAACTCCCCCATTACTAGTGAGGCATTGAAGATGTTTTCCCTTCCATTAATTGCCTGTTTATATCTTGGGCCTTTCTACTTTTTTATTGGGCTTTTCTTTTTTCCCTTAATCTGTACGCTCTCTATAGCTACATACTACTCCTCAGTAGTACCAATATATCCTTGCATTCAGTAGTTTTTTTTTTTCATTTTGTTTTGTATCTTTCAATGAACAGAAGTTTAAAATTTTAATGTAGCTGACTTTATCGATATTTTCCTTTTATGATTTGGTTTTTATATCTTGTTTAATAAACCTTTTCCCTAGCTCAGTGTCAAAAGGATATTTTCCTACGTTTTGCTTTTTACATTAAGTCATTTATCTCCCTGGAATCTGCTTGTGTGTTTGCTGTGATATAAGGATCTAATTTATTTTCTCCATGTAGTTTACTCTTTTCCAACTAGTTGAACTGTATTTTGTTTTCAGTCCTTTCCATTATACATTACATGCCCATATTTGTGTATGACCCTTTCTGGGCTTTTTTGTTCAACTGGTCTACTTGTCTATCCCTGCACCACTGTTGCCATGTCTTATCATAGTTTTGAAATAATTATTGATGTCCAATAGTTATATCTTCCCCTCTACTGTTCATTTATAAAAATTGTCTTAACTAATTCACTTATTTTTCAATATTGTTTTCTAAATGCATTTAAATCTATACATTTTACTTAGGTATAACGTTGGCTCTAACTCCTGGGTTTGTATATAAAGAGTTCTCATAAACTTCCGTTTTTAACTAGGCTATAATTTAAATTTTTATTTCTTCTTTAACCCAACAATTATTTAGAAGGGTGACATTTCAAAAGGATTGAATTTCCAGGTGTTTAGGTAATTTTTTCCTCTATCTATAATGGATATCTGTTGTTTCTTACTGTTCAACATTCCTTCCTTCTTTAATAGAGCCTTTGTTTTATTTTGAAAAGACCTCTTTCCCATTCTTAGTCCCTGTGGTTCAGGTGGAGCTAATTTCCACCCCTGGCTTCAAAACTAGGTAAGTGACCCACATTTAGTCAGTGGGAGTACTACTACCTACTGGCCACAATGCTGGGTCTGAGCAAGAGCCAGTGACCCAAACTGGTGAATTAGTCTGTTCCAGAACTTCTGCTGAAATTATGGAGAAAGTGTCTTATCTGCGGATGCTGAATTGGTAGGAGATTCCAGTTGCCATTTTGCTACTGAGAAAGGAGAGTCTCCTGAAAAATGATAATAATACAAGGAACATACAGCCAAGAGATGCAGAGAGTAACCTTCTTGCTGACATCATTTGAGGAGCTGGAGCCAGCCATACCTGAAACCAGAAATAAGTGGGCTTTCATTCATATGAATAAATAATTTCCCATCCTTCCCTCTCTTCTTATGCTTTTTTTCCTCCTCCTTTCTTTTGGAGGGGGTGATTAGAGTTGTCACTTTTAGTGTCGTTTGTGACTATTTCTAATTTAATGGCATTAGGAGCACAGAATGATTCCTGTATAATTTCTGCTATTGGAATTTATTAAAATTCCTCGTGGACTATTAGAGTTAGTTTTTATAAATGCCTCATCTGTGTTTGGTATGAATATTCTTTTTAATTAGTTCACTGTTAAATCCAAATTGTATTATTTAAATTAGTTTGTCTACATGATTTTGATTTATAAGAGCTGAATTAAAGTCTCTTACTATGATTGTGGGTCTAGTAGTTTTTGCTTGCCTTTAAAAAATAGTTTAGGTTCTCTGTATTTTAACACAATATTAGTATATAAAGATTCATTGCACTTATAGCTTCTTGGTCAATTCAGCCTTTTATCGATATAAAATATCACCTTGTCCCTGTCTTAGACTGGGTTCTCTAGAGAAACAAAACCAGTGAAGTGTGTGTGTGTGTATATATATATATATATATATATGTATATATATACACACACAGAGAAAGAGAGAGAGATTTATATCAAGGAATGGCTCATGCAGTTGTAGAGGCTGGAAAGTTCCAAGTCCATGGGATCAGCAGGTGAGCTGGCAGGCTGATGGCTCACAGACTGCGGAGGCTGACAAATTCCAAGACTGGTAGATAAGCTGTTAGCTCAAGTCCCAAGAACCGGAGGTCAGATGAACAGGAGACAGATACAGGATCCAGAGAAAGTAAAAGCGGGAGAGCTTTGCAAGAAAGTCTACATATATTAGATGCAGGCCACAACCCCAAGGAAACTTTGTTTCAACTGATGGCTGCTCATAGTGGATCTCATTATGGAGGGATTACATTATATCAGTTCCCATCATGGAGGTGATTACATCATTACATAGCTGCTGAACTATATCATAACTGCCAGACAACTGAGAATCATGACCCAGCCAAGCTGACACATAACCTTTGTGTTTTTTTTTCCCTTTGCCTTTTCTTTTCTTTGCCTAGAATTCTTTTTTGTCTGATATTTTTATATGGTTATACCTGATTTCTTCTGATTCACATTTTGCCTGAGATAGCTTTTCTTATAAGGAGTTTATTAAGAAATATTTTATAAATAAAAATGATAACGTATATGCCAAAACCCAAAAAACCCAAACCCATTGTTATCTAGTTGATTCCAACTCATAGCAACCCTTTAGGAGAGAGTAAAACAGAGTAGAACTGCCCCATAGGTTTCCAAGGCTGTAAATCTTTACAGAAGTAGACTGCCACATCTTTCTCATGTGAAGCCACTGGTAAGTTCAAACTGCTGATCTTTTGGTTAGGTTAGCAGCTGAGCACTTTAACCACTGTGCCACCAGGACCACTTACAATATACATACCCATCCAAAAACCCGCTGCTTTTGAGTGAATTCCTATTCATAGCGACCTTATAGGACAGCATAGAGCTGGCCTGTAGGGTTTCCAAGGCTGTAAATCTTTATGGAAGCAGACTGCCACATCTTTCTCCCACTGAGCAGCTGGTGAGTTTGAACCGCCACCTTTTGATTAATAAGTGCCTAGTTCCAGGGACTTTGAAACCCCTCTGTTTACCTCCTTAATCTCATCTCTGAATTTTGTGTTTATCATTCTCTTACATCATAGTTTTGTTACATATGTATCTCTAAACAACATATTCTTAAATTTGTATCATTGCTATTTATGTAAACGACATTGTACTTTGTATTCTTTTCCTACTTGCTTGTTCATTCAATATTATGTTTATGAGATTCATCTATGTTGAAGTGTAAAGCTGAAGTTTATTCCTTCTAAATATTGTAGTCCATTGTATGAATATACCATGGCTTACTTATGCATCCTTCTTATGGATAGACATTTGGGGTTTTTTTTCCAGGTTTTTTGCTGTTACAAGCAGTATGGATATTAAACTTTCTTGTACATGTCTCCTGGTGCACATGTGAAAGTATGTCTCTGGATCTATACCTAGTAATGCGGTTGTTAGCTGTGTCTTAAATGTTTTTTAAAAGGATATTCATGCCCACACCCACACCCCAATTAGAGATTTTTCCTTTCTTAATAGTAAAATTTAATTCATTCACTATAGAGTTCCCAATGGCTGATTTTTCAGAAATAGAATGCCAGGACTTTCTTCCAAGGTGGTTGTTATGGATTGAATTGTGTCCCCCCAAAATGTGTGTCAACTTGGCTATGCCATGATTCCCAGTATTGTGTGATTGTCCATTTTGTCATCTGACATGATTTTCCTATGTGTTTCAAATCCTATCTCTATGATGTAATGAGGCAGGATTAGAGGCAGTTATGTTAATGAGGCAGGACTCAATCTACAAGATTAGGTCGTGTTTTAAATCAATCTCTTTTGATGTATAAAAGAGAGAAGCAAGCAGAAAGACAGGGGGACCTCATACCACCAAGAAAGAAGCACCAGAAGCATAGACAGTCCTTTGGACCCAGGCTCCCTGTGCTGAGAAACTCCTCAACCAGGGGAAGACTGATGACAAGGACCTTCCCCCAGAATCGACAGAGAGAGAAAGCCTTCCCCTGGAGCTGACACCCTGAATTCAGACTTCTAGCCTCCTAGACTGTGAGAGAATAAATTTCTTTGTTAAAGCCAATCACTTGTGGTATTTCTGTTATAGCGGCACTAGATAACTAAGACAGTGGTTAAAATTAAAGGCTCTGGATTCACATTATCTGGGTTCAAATAGCAAATCTATAAATTATTAGCCATGTCACTTTAGGCATGTTACATAAACTCTGTGTCTGTTTTCTCAGCATATAATGGAGATAACAGTACCTACCTTATAGGTTTGTGGTTAGGATAAATGACATAGTACCTATAAAATGTCTAAAACATAGTAAAGACTTAATAAAATTTGCTATTTATTATTTGTACAGTAAGATTTGCTATTTCTGTATTATAATTTGTGGTGTTGAGAAAAGTGCATGGTATTCTAGTAAGAACATGACTTTCAGGTGTTCAGCCACCTAAACAAATTTGAGAGCCTTTGCTTAGTTTAAATAGCTTGGCCACTTGGCCCATCATGATCTGAGAGCCTCCACTTCTTCAGCATCATATTGCCTAATTTCAAGATATTCCCTAACAGACACCTGAAATTCAATCTATAGTGAACTTCTGGGAATATCCAGAAGGCAATGGCTGTCTTGTGCCTGACCTCACTTCTTCCCATTCTGCCTGGAGCATGCTTGACAGACAAGGCTGGCATTATTCATGCATTTTACAAATGAGGAACCAGAGGCGCCAAGAAGTTAAGGGACTGCTTAAGTATACATGGATATTAAAGCTATATAACCCAGATCTTTTGACTGCTGACCGCTTACAGATAACAATCTTGAAAGTGGAAGAAGCATTGTATTTAGTGACATATGATCCTGAAGTAACCAGTAACTGGGAAAAAAATGAATACGGTATAATAAATCAGATACAAATTGTAGAGTCAATTGGTTGGTTACCTAATTAAAAATCAGACAACTGGAAAACTTCTTTATAAACACCATGACTGGGAAAAGTTTCTATCTGAATAAATTATTTGAGTTGTATTATTAGTCTTCCAAGGGCTTATATTTATTGGGAAATCTATTCAGAACACGCTTCTTACTACTGATAAAATCAATAAAGCAATGGACACTTGTGTACATCATAACCCAAAACCAAACCCACTGCACTGAGTCGATTCCGACCCATAGCAACCCTATAAAACAGAGTAGAACTGCCCCATAGGATTTCCAAGGATCAGCTGGTAGATTGGAACTGCCGACATTTTGGTTAGCAGCCAAGCTCTTCACCGCGCCACTAGGGCTCCATGTACATCATACTGCGGTGCAATGAATTACTTAATATGGCCCTTCTAGCCATGGTCTTTGTGACTCACACATAATGGTTGAGTGGGACTATGCAAATAAGGTATATGGAAACTGTGATGGCTGGGATTATGTGTCAACTTAGCCAGGCCATGATTCCCAATATTGTATGGTTGTCCCCCATTTTGTGTTGTGGATCTTGACCTCTACGTGTTGATGAGGCCAGATTGGTGTAAGGTGTGTCTCTGGTTGCAGCCTTGCAGGAAGGTGTAGCTCAAGTCCCACCCTTATGAAAGTTACTCCCTTCCCTGGGTGTGGCCTGCATCTAAGATACATGTATGTGTCCTGGCAAGGCTCACTCTCTGCCTCTGGTTCAGGATCAACTGACCTCCCCAGAGGCTTGCTTTCTGATCTGCCTACTCTGGGATTCGCCACCCTCCACAGCCCCTTGGGCTGGCACCTATTGCGTGACCTGATTCGCCAGCTTCTTCAGCCTTGCGAGCCAGCAGCTGGTGGTCTGAACTGCTGGTTTGGGTTCGTCAGCCCCTGCAGCCACGTGGGTTGGGAGAAGCCTACACCTGACCCATGAATTTGGGACTTCCCAGCCTCCACAATCACGTGAGCCATTTCCTTTATACGGTTCATGAGTTCTGTGAGAGGTTGCAGTGAATTAGGGAACCCAAAGACAGGCAGGAGAGTACTGAGGGGAGAGGGAGTGGTTGATGTTAGAGATGACGGAGTGGTACAGCAGCTTGGAAAAGTTGGACATTTGGGACATCTTTAACCTCTGCCTCATAGAACCAGCTTTGTGCTGATCCTTATAAAAGAAATTATTCATTTACATACATATGTAAAAAAAGTCAGCATCAATGAACATATGTCTTCAGAGGCAATTATTCAGAAAGTAAAGTCTAGCAACTTTCTGTTCCCATTTTGAACCATCTTCTTGTCACCGAGGCAGCCTCTCATAATGTTTAAGCAAACTCAAATGCTTTCAAGGTCCTTGCAAGAAAAAGAAATAAGAGAAGTGGTTTCAGTGTAAGGCAATGGGGGTGTTGAGGAGTGTGAGCGGAGGTTAGCATATCTTGTCTAATGGGGACAGCCCCTATTTAACCCAGCCTTTTGAGGAGTGAATGTGGGCTCTGTTAATCTAGTTCTGCAAGAGAAGTTAGGAATCTGGAATTTCACATGAAACTGTTTAGTTTTAAAAATAGCATGCAAGCCCAGAAAACACCCCTGTGGGCTGGATGAGTCTGTGGGCTGCCAATCTGCAACCCCTGATATGAAAAGTTAGAGGAACTTGACTGAGCTGCACAATGTGCGTTTATGTGTCCTCAGACAAGTTAATCTGTGAGCTCCAGTTCTTTCATCTATGAAATGGGCACAACACCTACCTAGCAGAGTTGTTATAAAGATCCAATGCATTACTGTGCCTATACAGTTCAGTTTAACACACTATTTGAGTACCTGCCATGCACTTGAATTAGACGTGGTTTTTGTCTTCAAGGAGTTTATGATCTAGTAAGGGAACAAGTAACAAGGATACCAGTTGAGTAGATTTCCAACTCATGATGACTCCATGTGTATCAGAGTAGAACTGTGCTTCATAAGGTTTTCAGTGGCTGATTTTTTAGAAGATTGTCAGGCCTTTCTTCCAAGGCACCTCTGGATAGACCTGAACCTCCTCCAACTTTTTTGTTAGCAGCCAAGCACATTAACCATTTGCCCCACCCAGGGAAAAGATGTGTAAACGTAATTTCAGCATGATGTAACCTTACTGCTTTTCCCATGTCCTCTCTTGCCCCCACTCTAATTTATGCTCCACACAAAGTAATCTTTTAAAAAGCATTAATCAGACCATTTCCTTGCCAAAAACATGTTAAATTTCACTGCACTTTACATAAACCACAAACTCCTCCCCATGGCCTAACAGCGCCACAGATTCTGGGACCTGCCTCCTTCTCACCTCATCAAATGCCACTCTTTCACTAGGCTCCAACCACACTGGCCTCTTTTCAGTTCCTTAAGCCAACTCTTTTATTCCTCAGTGCTCCCTGCCCAGAATTCCCTTCCCACCTGCTCTCCCCATGGTTGACTCATCTTTCAGGTCTCTGCTTGATTCAGTCAGGTTTTTTAGTTACAAACAACAGGATCCACTCATGCTGAGGAAGAGACTTTCAAAAACAACATTATGTAGCTCACAGAATCTCCAGGAGGGCAGAAGCCAGGTACCCGAACACACCAGAGGCTCCAGTGAAAACCCACTGCTGCCACCATCACTTGACACCGAAACATCAACTTCCACAAACAGCGGTGGTCGCATCTAAGAAAACAGAGACTGCGGGCCAGAAGTTCTACCTTCAGCTCCCTCACCACTGCGTAGCCAGAGAGTTCGGCACAGTTCCTTCTCACTCACTTTCAAGTTGAAGTTTTGTGCAGGTATGCCTGATTGGTGGGGCTAGGTCACATGCCTGTGTTGCAAAGGAGGCCGAGAAGGCATGTTTTCCCATGGGAAGTTTCCTCACATTTTAGAGGGATGTTCAAAAGTGCTAGACATTCAGAAAACTCGTCACATGAACACTAAATCTGTGTCACCTCAGCATAAAGGTCTTCCCTGGCAGCCCTAATTGTTTTCCCCACCCTGCCCCATTATTCTTTCTCTGCAGTCTGTCCTTTTTTTCAAGGCACTTATCCCAACTTCTTATATTGTTATATACTTATTAGTTCAAATGATTTATAAATCCTGGAGCCATGGAGTCTATTTTTAATACCGTTTCATTCAAAGAAGTGTAGTCCAAATAGCCAAAAATAAAATATATATATATTTCAGACCCTAACCTGGGTCTCTTGGAAGACAAAAAGTATCCAAGCCACAATCTCAACAATAGTTCCCATAGTTTCATATCCCTTTTCTCTCTTTAATTCTCTTCAATCCTTTAGTGAATATGTTTTAGCTTTTCCCCATAGGTCTTATCCCTAGGGTTTAACTTTCAAATGTTTTTCTACCCATTCTCTTATTTTGCATCACAAACACCCAGAAACTGCCTTAGAGAGACATTTTTCTCAGGGCCCAGGGGAAGAGAAGTTCAAAGGCAAAGTCTTTATCAGACAGAGAGGGCTGGTAACATCTACACATTGATCATTTTTAGTCACCTTGGCCTGTGGTCAACCTTCAGATGTAAATTTTATGACAATATGAATGGATACACAAAATGTGATATCTACACACAATGGTATATTGTTGAGCAAGTGACACCTGTTACCACGTCCAGGGTAGGAGTTCTGTCATATAGAGGATAGCAACCCACTCCATAGTTTCCAGGTGATGGGGTTGCCAAGAAAGATGTGATTCACACACAGGTACTGGATGGAACAACTTTACTCATCTAGAGAAGAGACGGAGCAAGATCAGCTTCAATAGTGTGCTTCAGTTCCCCATGGCTGGCAGATTTTTCTCTGTAGCCCAGGCACGGAGATGGTCTGCACACATCCCTGTTGTGCTGCAGGATTAGGACACCGTTCCCTCCCTACTGGGAACAAATACAGAAGTGGCGTTGGCCAGGGGCTGTATGAAGTGCATGTTTAGCCACGCAAGTTCCTAGGAATGCTCATGTGCTAAGGGACAGAGGAGGTAGATTTCTGACAGACCACTCACTGTCTGTACGGGATGTATTTTGGATAGAGATAGCCCAGAAAGGAAGTCAGCCCACTTTCACATCCTTTCCAAAAAACTAGGCCAACACATCTGGACCTAAGCACAAGGTTCATTCGTGGGTCACAGGGAAAGGTGGCAGGCTGTACTAATATTATTAAGCCATAAAAAAGAATGAAATTTTAATACTACAACATGGATGACCTTGAAAATAGTATGGTAAGTGAAATAAGTCAGTCAAAGAGACACATACTGTATGATCTTATATGCAATATCTAGAACAAGCAAATTCAAAGACACAAAGTAGATTAGAGGTTACCAAGGGCAGGGGAGTGGGAGGGAGTGGGGAGTTACTGCTCACTGGGTACAGAATTTCTGGGATGATGATAAATATAATTAATCCCACTGAACTGTACACTTAAAAATGTTAAATGGCAAATTTTGTTATATATATTTTACCACAATAAAACAAAAATTTAAAAAATTTTGACAGGAACAGTATCTGTTCTCTTTTGCACCTAACACAGAATCTGACAAATACACAGACAACCAAACGTGTGTTTTCTGGAAAAAGAAATGCCCAGAAATTGAGGTGTGGACAGCGACTGTGCGGCACAGAGCAGAGGCTCTTGGCTTAGTGAAGGGAGGGGTAGGGTGTGCAGAGATTAAGGGCTAGTCTGGGAGACATACCCCTGGAGAAGGCAAAGCCAAAGCAGAATCTCAAAGGGGAGGAATTCACAGGCAAAGAGGGGTGGAGGGGGGAGTACAGAGGAGAAGTATTCCAGGTAGAAGGGTAGCACAGACAAGCAAAGACAAATGCCAAACAGCTTGATGTGCAAAGTAGAAATGTCAGGAGGTGATGCTCAAGGGGGCCCGGCATGGAGGGCCTTGTATACCACACTAAGGAGGCTGGGCTTTATCCTACAGGTGACAGGAGCCACAGTGGGGATGGGATGAGGAGTAATACTCTGATTTTCATTTAAGAAACATCACTGGGTGGCAGTGTGAAGACTGAATTCGAAAGAGGCAAAACTAAAAATAGGAACAGCTGTGAGGCCAAAAAATGTCTGAAATAGGGCAGTAGTAGGTAGTAGGGATAAGTAGGAGTCATTTCAAGAAACGATTTGGAGGTAAAAGTAATAGTGCTGGATGGGCGATTGGATGGGAAGGTGAGGGAAGAATTTAAAATGATGTTCAAATCTCTAGCTTGGATGATGATGTTATTAATTGAGGTTGTATAAACAGGAGGAATAGGTTGGGCAGTGATAAAGATTCCCAATTCAGTTACTGTGAAGCTGACTTTAAAGTACCTGTGAGACTTCTAAAGGAGCACTGGTGGCCCAGTGGTTAAGTGCTCAGCTGCTAACTAACAGGTTGGTGGTTCGAACTCACCAGCCGCTCCTTGGGAGAAAGATGAGACAGTCTGTTTACCTAAAGATTACAGCCTTGGAAACCCTATGGGGCAGTTCTACTCTGTCCTATAGGGTCACTATAAGTTGGACCTGACTTGACACCAACAGGACGGGTGGGATCTCTAAGTATAGAAGAGTGATAGGAAGTGCAAGAGAATGCTGTGGGGAGCCCTGGAGTGGCTGTCCTTTTGGGGTGGCATAGGCCCTGTTGATGTTCTTTCCCCTTGGCCTCTATGACCTACTTTCCTTGGTACTACTCTTACCTCTGATCATTGCTTCTCCAAATGTTTTGCTGTTCCTTCCCTAGAATGTGAGATTCCCTAGCGGATTTCACCAACTGGGTCCCCCACTGCCCATCCATCCAACCCTTATCTCTAGCTCAGAATTTTACTTAAGATCCATCTCTCCAACTACTTTCTAAGAATCTTAGAGAAAAGAGGTAGTAGTGTGGACTGACTGCCAGGGACCACGTGACTGGCTGTGACTATTTTTTGGTTTCTCTGAAAATATTAAATTTAGAGATCAGGGGTCAGAATGCAGACCTATTAATATGCATTAATATGTACCCCTCAACTTCTCACCCTACTTTAAGCCTGTTTATACCTTTCTCAAGGACATTAACTCCCCCTTTATGCATAGTGAGGAGTCCCAGTGGTGCAGTGGTTAAGAGCTCAGCTGCTAACCAAAAGTTCGGCAGTTCAGATCCACTAGCTGCTCCTTGGAAACCCTATGGGGCAGTTCTACTCTGTCCTATAGGGGCGCTATGAGTTGGAATCAACTCGACAGCAATGGGTTTTGGTTTTATGCCTAGTTCATTCTTTTCATCAGGAACTGAAATCAAACAAAAATGGAAATAGAAATTTAAATTCTATTGACACGGAATAAAAATAACTGTTCACATCATAAGAGACAAATAATACTTTACATGGATTCACTTTTTCAAAACAAAAATCACAACTCCTATTTTGTGAAAAAGGAAAGCTTTTTACTTCAGAATTCTTTGTTAACTACTTCAATGATGAAGGGGCTCTGATCTCATAAGCAAATCACACCATGACTTAAACTTTTTATATGTATAAGTTGGTTAAAACACAAAACCAGTATTTTGACAAATTCACTTAAATATTGTTCCCATCAACTACTTAAAACTAGTTACTCACAACAGTATGATCTTTCACTCCCAAGGAGCACAAGGATGACACTGTACTTGATTAGAAACATTCCCAACATTATCTGAAGTGATCTATTAATCAATGGCTGTACTATGTTTCATCAGCAGCCACTTTAACCCTTTGAGATGACTCCTGCAGTTTGAGTCTGTAACATCTTAAAAGCTTCAGAGAAGAGCCTAAGAAGGTTCCTGTCATTCCCAGAAAGAGGCTCAAGTGTAGAATTCTCAGTTTCTACGCAGGGCCTTGGTTCGATTCCCAATCACTGTACCTCATGCGCAGCTACCACTCATCTGTCAGTGCAGGCTTACGTTTGCTCTGGTGCTGAAAAGGTTTCAGCAGAGTTTCCAGATTAAGCTAGACTAGGAAGAAAGGCCTGGTGATCTAATTCCAAAAATCAGCCAGTGAAAACCCTATGGATCACAACAGTCTGAAGACGCACCCCATCATGAGAACGGCACAGGACTGGGCAGAGTTTTGTTCCATTGTGCATGGGGTTGCCATGAGTTTGGGGCCAATTTGATGGCAGCTAACAGCAATAATATCATTCCCAGAAGATATTCATAAATCATGCTCGATTTGTCAGGTTAACTGCTCAGAAGTTGGAAGGCGTGTTGTCATCACCAGACTGAGCTATTTTAACCTGGCATTCTGCCACGTGGCACTGGTTCTTGCACGCTCAGGAGAGTCAGACCACATGTGAGCAATGGCAAGAGGCACTATAATGAATAAGAGCTCAGGAACACTTGGTTTTTTTTTTTTGTTGTTGTTAAGCTTAGGCTTATCGAAAGTCATTAAGGATTCATCTTGATCTCTACACAGACCCTCAGACTCATACAGATAGGTGCATAATAAGGACATGGTCATTTCTGTTCTTCACAAAGTACTCAGGACTCTGACAAGAAATTTCACAAGTTTATACAAATGCCCATTTTCATACCAATTTATGAATTCAATAGCTCGTCTCACAAAGAACAGGAGATACTGTTTTTAGCAATGAATTTTGGATGGGAGTACTTCTGACACTCATAGAAAATTGCAATGATGTTCTCCCTAGGTTTTAAAGTTCATTTTACCCATTTATGACATTTTCTCCATCATATACTAAATTCTTCCCATCCTAAAATTAATTTACTATTGTTAGCAAAATATCTTTTAGCTATTTGTATACTTAGATGTATTTATTTTTTTATTAGGTTGTACCTTATGGAACTGATGATATTTGACTGTTTTTGACGTGTGAAAAGTTTTTTCACATGGCTGAACCGAATAAAACCTGAGCTTCAGTTGGCTGGCTGGCTTTCCTCATGTATATACAGGACAGTACTTTCTGCTTTACTTCAGCAGGGAGAATGAAAATGTTTACCACATTCACCAGTTCTGTGCGGCCTTGCAAAACTGTGCTTGTAGACAGCTGGTTAATTTCCTGAATATATTTTAGAGGTACAGTGACTTCCACAAGTTTAGTATTTAAGAAAAAAAACATCTAGCCCAAACTGGGTACACTGTCTTTGTAACTACATCACCCATTTACCTGAAAATGGGTAAACGGGTTTTTGCAGGGTTAAGGTCAGGTCTTGAATTAATAGGTCAAATAATAAAATACAAAAGTGTTTTAAATTTTGAATTCTGCCACCTCTGTCACCTCACTAACATTCAATGTTATACAGCAGCTACCCTGAGACACGGTGCTAAGCACCAGTGAAAGAGATAAGCCCCAGACCTTGCTCTCAAGAAACTTACCCTCTTTTTAAAGAGATACAAAAATATAAATAAGGAGAGGATATTCTAAGTGCTTTCAGTTTCAAACTGGGACATAGTAAAAAGTAGAAAAGTGACAGCACTTCAGGAGCTTTGAATCAACTTCAAACATGACAGGCAAAAAGCCAAATACGAATGTGTTTTGAGTCTAGATCCAGGTCAACATGATAATCAAAGGTGTCCTCCTTCATGCATCCGGACCCGAGAAGTCTTCTTTCCGCCCCAGAAACAACGACTACAGATCCTCCAGGTCAGTTACATCCACAGCCACTTTCAGGAACAGAGTGTCGTCTTTAATGTAGGTATTTTTGGCGTTCTCCAGTGTGGAATGAGCCACAAAGCGGGGACACCCAGATGCGATGTTCATCTCCCCATCGGGTCTTCTAAAGCTGCTGCTATTGGGGTCGGCCTTGAAGGTCTCCATAATGTGGTTCTTTTTGCCACTCTGGTCCAAAAGCATCAGGGTCACCCTCTGCCTGAATGGCCACTGCAACAGCGAGTCAAACTCCCCTCGCATCACCACGAAGTACAGCGACAGGTGCGTCCCCTTCCCGGACCCGTCCCCGTTCAGGTAAGCTCTAGCACAGAGCCGGTAACCACACCGGCTGGTATAGAAGGGCTGGCTAAAGATGGAGACTGTGTGCCCGTCCACCGCCTCCCTCTTCTTCATCTTGTAGTCTGTCACCTTCCAGATGAGCTTCCCGTTGTAGCAGGCACCCTCTAGCAGTTTAAATCGCTCCTCATTTTTATTCAGCTGTGCTTTATGAATATTAATGTGGGCGTCATGTTTGTTAGTCTGCCCTTCCAAAACAACTGCAAAGAAAATAAAAGAGATTCCATAGGCCTGAGAGTTGTCTTTAGAATTTTCCCAAAGTGGTATTTTGTTACCTACAATTCTGACATCCTGAAGATCAACTGAACCCAAAGACCACACATGGACCGTTTGTATTAACAATATTAACACAGTGAACCTCATGCCTTGACAAATATGGCACCAAGAAAACTCACCACAGCACAGAAAAGATACACTCAGCATCCAACTAGCATGCACTAGCATGGCGGGCTCCAGTTTTCTAACTAGAATGTTTTTAAATAGCCAAACAGTTGCATATTTTTCCATAGTTAAAAAAAAAAAAGTTCCCACCACATCTCTCCCTCAGCACGCTCATTATTTTCCATTCTCCTTAAAAAACCATCATTCCCTGTTCTTGGAATTTCCTGGCCAGTTTCCACCTCCTGCTCATGGGCCTCCCTCATTCTTGCCTAAGGGGCCAGAATCTCCTGCTGTTCTCTTCCAGGAACACCAGATTCTACCACTGGCTATCCTGGACGGCTGTGGTTCACCATTTTCCCAAGTGTTTGCTGATTTCACAAACACATGCAGACAAACAAGGCATCAAAAGAAAAGTAAAGCATCAGACATACCTAATATTTGATCATTGGTTTCTAGCGTGGTAATTTTCTGTTTAATTGTATCAATCGCTTCCACCAAAGGCCTCAGGTCAAGTTTAGTTTGTTGCTGGTTAGCCATTTGTAATAACTGACGCACTTGAGCTTCTAGCCAAGCAGATTTGTCAATGTGACTGGCAAGAGCCTTTCAGTACAAAATGGATCATGTTAAAAAAAAAAAAAAGAACTTCAGTTAATATCTTAGTACGTTATTGAGATTAAATTGTTTCAACTCAAATATTTCGCATTTTAATGAAACATCAAAACTCATGAAAAATACACAGCCCAGAAGAGAAAATTCAGTGAAGAGCACTGAGAGTTGAACCATCTAATCTAGTATCTTCCTCTTCCTCTCCTACCCCAGCTCCCGTTCCAAATCTTTTAACTTTTCTTGTCTGATTTTTACTTCTCCCTCAATGTCTCTCGACTTGGTTCTCTAACCCACTGGTACATCTCTAGTCTCATGTTTACTCTCCTCTTGTCTTACCACTTCCCTCTCTTCTTAGAAGCTCCTTTCTGGATTCACTCCTGCTCTGCTAGAAGGCAGGAGAATGAGCTGGAAGCAGGCCCCCTGTTCTGGCCTGAGCTCTACAGTGGGAAGTGGCCTGAGGTAAGGCCTGAACTTTTGACTGCTCTTTAGAGGGAAGAGATTAAAAGGAACTATTACTGTATTTCTCCTCCACGCTTGCCCTAAGTGTCTTAACTCTGGACTGGTATTTGTGTTAGAAAAAGGTTGGAATTGAGATATCAATATATATATATATATATGTATATTAAATACAATTAACATATGATACACGTATTAAATGCAATTAAATATATATATTAAATGCACACGTATGTGTGTGTGTGTCTGTTGTTGTTAGGTGCCATCAAGTCTATTCTGACTCATAGCTACCCCATGTGACAGAATAGAACTGCCCTCCATGGAGTTTTCTAGGCTGTGAACCTGGAGCAGATCACCAGGTCTTTCTCCCAGGGAGCCGCCATGTGGGTTCAAACCACCAACCTTTTGGTTAGCAGCTGAGTACTTAACCGTTGTGCCAGCAGGGCTCCACACACACACACATATGTGTGTGTATGTGTGTGTGTATATATACATATATGTAAATGTTCTGATAAGGCATGGAAATTATACAGTCTAGATTTTTCTGGGATAATCCAAATTTCAAATATATTGCCCACATCACATGTCTTGGAAATCTTTTTCAGTATAAATTTTATAATCAAGATTACAGGCATTTTTTATTAGGAATTCATTTGTGATTCTTTAACACTCATAATTCACAAAGTAATTTTTTGCTATATTTTAGTTATGTTTAAAGCATTATTCCCCCAAAGGGAATGAATAGTTTCACTTTGTCGACTATAAAATGCTCACAATGAATCTGAAATCAAGCAGCTAATATTGGCCTATGTTAATTAAAACCCTCATTACTGTAGATTATATAAAGAGTATTGTAAGGGTAAAAAAACCATAATGTATGCAGCTTACTTGCAAATGTTCAGAAAGAATACACACATACACATTTATATATATATACATATATATACATGTATCTATATAAACGTATATATGTATATACAACGATTATTGTGAGCACGGCGCAGGACCCGGCAGTGTTTCGTTCTGTGGTACACAGGGTTGCTATGAGTCGGAACTGACTCGACAGCACCTAACAACAACAATATATATATATACACACACAGACACACATAGAGAGGGAGAGAAATGGGACAAAATGTTGACAATGCGTGAATCTGTACATTTGAAATAATTTCCATATAAAAACTTAAAAAGCCTCACTACAAATTGAAAGCTAAACCTTGGCTTTGATTGGACAGACCACTTCTCACCTGGATGTTTGATAGCAAGTTTCCATTCTTGCCAAACAACTGTGAAAACTGCTTGAATTCCTTTTCAAATTTCTTTACGGTTTCTGCTAGCTGCTGGATTTTACTTTCTTTCTGTTCAAGACTCTTATATAAATCAGAAATCTAATAATGGGAGGGAAAATGAAGTCATTTATATGCATGCATACAAGTTTAAAAAATTTAAATATCCCCCATTGCCTTCTAGTTGATTATGACTCATAGTGATCCTAGGACAGAGTAGAACTGCCCCACATGCTGTAATCTTTACAGGATCAGACTGCCACATCTTTCTCCCATGGAACGGCTGGGAGGTTCAAACTCCAACAGCTAACCTTTCAGTTAGCAGCTGAGCACTTAACCACTGTGCCACCAGGGCTCCAATTTAAATATATATAACCATTGCCCTCGAGTTGATTCGACTCATAGTGACCCTATAGGACAGAGTAGAACTGCCTCATAGGGTTTCAAGGAGTGGCTGGTGGATTCGAACCACAGACCTTTTGGTTAGCAACTGAATGCTTAACCACTGCGCCACCAGCGCTCCAATTTAAATAGAGTTCTTGGAAAACACTTGCAGGTAAGAAGCTGTTATACAAAAAATATATACGTATATATTTCTAGGAAAATGTTTACAGGTACAGCCCTATATAATTCTAGGAAAATGTTTGCAGGTGATTCCAGAAAACCAGGTCCACAGATTTCTCATCAGCCTTTTCTACACCTAACCTGTGATAATGGTTCAGCTAGTGATGGTGACATCACTTGACTGAATTTACTGAACTGGTTCTCTTCATTCAGTATGCATTTACTATAGAATCACACAGTACTGATCACTATACCACCATTAGATGTTATATGCAGAGTAACAATAATACTAATAATAGCTAAAATTTGCTGAATGTCTATCATACCTTCATGTTCATTATCTCTTCTAATCTTCAAAAAACCCTATAAGGTAGGTAATACTCCCCAGCATGTTTTCACCTTTTCAAAATGGGCGACTGAGAGCTTGACATAACTGATGCCATGATGAACCTATAAGTTTTTTTTTTTCTTTGCCTTCTCCTTTTGGCATACCTTTGTTAATGGCTTGGTTTTGCTCTGTCTGGCCACCTGTGGCTTACAAACCCCCCCCACAGGAAGATTAGAGACCAGATGTCAGATATGGAAATGTCTGGCAGATATCTCTTTAGTATGATAGAGTCTCTTATAATTACCTTACAATGTATAACAACACTTATAATCTTTGTAAAAATCACATATAAACTCTAATGTAAAAATGCCTTTTGGGACTCCATAGAGACAGCCTGCGTTGCTGTACGATCCCTGGTGGTGGACACCTCCTAAAACAAAACTTTCTTACTCTTTGTGACTTGGAGTATGTTTCATTGGCTCGACTGCTCCAGGGCAGGGGCCCTATTTGGGTAACGAATTTTTGGCGCCCAACATGGGGCTCAAATTACTCAGGCCCTCGTTCCATCTCCCTAAGGACCGGGCCCCTGGGAAGGACCCGGGAAGAGAGAAGGTGCACCCCTCCTTGAATTGTGGAGGTCTCTCAACCTGTGGTGGCCCAGAAGTCTGGTTATAGGGGAGGATTCCACGGCGGCGAGCTCTAGACTGAGGGAGAAAGTTTCCGTCAGCCATGGTAGGTAACTGGGCATCGGGTGGTAAATCCTCTGTAAGAGCTACAGGGGTGTCAGTTCTCATAGACTCCCTCCAAGAGCGGGTGACTAAGTCCTGTGAGGTTTGATTTAGGAAATAATATTGGAGTTATTATTCCCTCTCCTTGAGCATAGAGAATGTGACCCAAATGGAGCTGGACTCACAAGGACTCACAAGGACACATCAACTGGGCTCTGAGGTGTAAAGACAATAGCTAAGATAATCTTGGAAAATATCTTTTAGGGAAACTTCCACACAAAGCCAATCAAACAGAACACAAAAGACTTTCTACCCTTTTTCTATTAGCATTTAGTGAATAGAAATTTCTTGGACCAACGAAGGCTCTCCTGACTGTCGTTACTGAAACCTATACCAATGACTGTCAAGAAAGACAATTCAAAATGTAGGATCACAGTTTCTAGCCAATCTGAAAAGGCTAAGCTTTCAATGGTTTTGCCCATTTGTAGTGTTAATATATACTGATGACTCTGTAATGGTTCTTTGGACTCGGGCAGGCATGGCTGTGGCAGCATGCCTGTTTTCCCGCTTCTGTCTGTTCTGTGATATTTCTTTGGACTCGGGCAGACATGGCTCTGGCAGCATGGCTGTCCGTTTCCCACTTCTGCTCTTTTGAACATATGCCGAATAAAACTTTCTTTTGCTATACTAAACTTTATGATGTTCTTCCCCTACAACAGTTAATGGCGTAGTCGTCAAGGATCTCTGAAGCTACGAATCCAGTCAACCTCGAGGAGACCTGGACTGCGGAGCAGAAGCCAGCAAAGAAAGGTCCTATCTTCTGGACCCATGTGTTCCCACTTCATGTCCCTTTGAAATTGATGCAGTGAGTGCTCTCAGAAAATGAACCTTTGCTTATTCTTTTGTTGTTCTGTTTCTCATGTTTTCTTAAGTTTTGTTCAGCATATTTGTTTGTAAAACCAGTTGACTGATTAAGGAGAATCTTTCTTAGATTTTTGCTTGATTGTTTGGTTAAGTGAACTGCAGTTTAGGCTTGGATTGAGGTATCTGAAGAAGGAATTCTATTTTCAAAGAGCTTTGAGCCACTATAAGCTGAAAAAAAAAAAAAATTCAGGCAAGGGTTGACCAGTAAAAGCCATTAGGGCGGTCACTGGCTCTCATAACGAGCGTTAAAATCTCCCGTGACAGGATAAGGTGGTCACGAGACAGGCTACAGCACTAGGCTGCCCGCCACCCACAAGAAAAATCTCGTGCAACGAAGGTACACATTGGTCAAAGCAAAACACTGTCCAAACCCTGCGGCGTTCCTTGTTAGGTTTCTTTTCTGTGGCTCAGAGAAAACCTGGCAGATAGTGCTCTGTTTTGCCAAATTCTCGGGGGGAGGTGGCAGCTCCTGACCTGTGTTTTGGTATTTAAGGGAGAAGTGGTAGTTCTGTACCTGTTTTTTCCCATTGACTTCAGTCGATCTTACCAAAAATTGCTATATACACTTCAAGAAACTAGGATCCCCATATCCTTGTTTTGTGTGGTATTATCTGGTGAGTGTATGTGGTCTTTCTGTCTCCTTTTGTTCTAAGAGCTTGCTTCTGGTCTAGAGCACTGTGTCTAAGTTTGTCTTGTATCAGGTTGGACATTGTGGCTAAGAATTGCTGTTTTTTGTAAGGCTAGTCATAGAACCTCAGTTCTTTCTTCGTCCAGAAAAAACTGCATCTTGTGTCTGTCTTATGATTTAGATTTTTAATAGTTACTTGGAGAAATTTTGATATAAATTGGTCTATTTGAAAAATACACTAAGATCTTTATGTTTTATACTATGTCAATCTTAAAAGTGAACTTTCTAAGGAACTTATGCTAGATATTATATGAAATGTGTTTTATTTAAGGAAAAAGGATAGTTTTGTCTTAAAGTAAAAGTAGCAGTTCCAGAACAGTAAAAAAAAAATTAGTTCTCTTTTGTCCTTCAAAATGCCTCCATCAATTGAAACATATGTAAATGTCTTTCATGAGTCAAGAGAGTGAGGGCGGGGCAAAATCAGGCCTCTTCAGCCCCAGCCCCCAGTCTCCAAGGTTGTGTAGCTCCAGGGAAGCTTTTGAAAGACCCCTTTCCAGCTAGGTAGAGACTCTTTTAAGACAACAGAAAAACTGCTGCTTTGCTACAGAAATTGAGGGGATCCCGATTATAGAACTGTAAACAAGTTCCCTCTATTATAGGGGAACTCTAAGAAGTCAAACAATAGAAATTATAATGAGACACACTTGACGTGGCCTGGAAAAATGTTTCCACTCCTAGCCAGAGACTTAAGATTATATCCATATCTATGAATTGATCAGTTGAGCAGAGACTCTGTGATTTCCAAAGCCAGTTGATAAAATCTTTAAGGGCTAAAATTAGATTGGGAAAAATATGAGAACAGTAAAAGTTGAATTAAATCTTAGAATGTTTAAATAGACTTTTCTTTCAACAACATTTATGTTTTATGGTATATAGGCTTAAAATAATTCCCAAAACATTTCAGGTAACTTACAGATATTAAATTAATAGATATTTGTCATAATTTAAGCTTATATACTTTTGCTTTTTATGCCATGAGAAAGGATATATATTTATATATATATTTGTCTGTTAATAAGTGTTCATTTTTGCCATTTAAAGGCAAAAGAATACAGAATGCAACAAAGTCAATGTTTAAGAGATTTATTGGAAAAGAAATTTCTTTGATATGGTCAAGTCTTACCTGTCTGACCAAAGTTTAATGGTTTAATTTATGAGATTTTTAAGAGTTTTAATGTTAAGTAGCATATAAAACAAAGAATTGGGTTTCTCACAGTTAAAATAACAAAATTTCTTTGATTTCTGCATTAAAGGGTTAATTTATTCTTTGTGTAACCTGCCTGGAAGACAAAGGTTTGGCCTCTCATTAGAATAAGATTCCTAAGTCTGAAAACTAAGCCACATGGCTTTTAGAAAAGAAAGCTAAGGTTTTTACTTTAAGATCTTTGGTTAAATAACTTATTTCTTTATTGTTAACTTGGTCCCAACTTTATCTTTTTGAATCTAGCATCATCAAAGCCAATGGTTTGATTGGGGAATTCCCATCATTTACCTATGAAGTTTTTTTTATTACTATTCAGGTATTTAGAGATTTGATAATCTTGGTATATTCTTGGTATACCCTGACTGTATGGTACTTTGTCTCAAAATTATTATGTATTATATCTGAAGCTCTTTGAATACAGTTAATGGCTATATTTAGAAATATTTTTATCTAAAGTTTTTTTTAACTGATTTTATTTGGCCTTTTATGTTGGCTTGTAATTAATTTCTATCAGGTCTTTTACTATTAATATGTTTATGAATTAATCATGGCCATATTAAGTTTTGTCATCTGCAGATAAGTTTTTACTTTAGATTTGCTGAAAACGTTTGACCAAAATATCTCAACAAAAAGATGGACAATATTGGACTTGCGAAAAGGACTGAATAAAATTTACAGAACTCCTATGCAGAAGCTGATGGGTTCATAAGACTGTGGCCAATCCAGAATCACGTGGAATAGAAATTAACTACATAAGACTGAGTAAACAAAAGGAAACTATGTTTTATTTTTAATATTGCTGATGTTTTAAGGTCCTAATTTCTGGATATAAGAAACTATTTTCCTTTCTCCTAAATTATCTAACTAATGGGTTTAGATATTGTAACTCCTGAATTAGAAGTTCCTATTGGTAAACTTAACAAAGTTGTAAATATCATAACCAGAGAAGTATCTGAAATTTGAGCTATGATTTTACAAAATAGAATAGTACTAGATTTCCTGTTAGTGCTCCCAAGAAACAGTTTTGTGCCTTAATAGATAGATGTTGCTGTATTTATATTAATACTCGGTCTGAGGTTTTGCAGAACATAGTTGCTGTTGAGGCACAAGAAGTCACTAATGTTGCTTAAGTATAAACGAACACCTCATGAGATTTGTTTCCTTGGTTCAGAGACCTTAGGGTCATGGTTTCATTTGTTATTTAAGACAATTGGCCTAATATTATTGTTAGTGCTTCTGTTTTATTTCCTAGTTTGCTGTATGGTGCCTGGGATCTTAAAAACCAGACGATGCCCAGTTACCATTTGTTGAGCATTTCTGATTAAAGATTCCATAGCAAGATCATGATCCAAAGGAAAGAATGATGACAGAGTTGTATGTAATTCTCCTGGTATCCAGATTTCTGGTTTTCATGGAAGTTGTGGCAACTCACACAGGACATCACCTTTGGGTGTCCTTTTGAACCTCGAGCTTTGTGGGGGAAAAAAAAAAAGGTTCCTGAAGCCACTTTGAGTCAAACAGTGGTCCAGATAAACCAGTAAGACCATTTTGCTCTGGGAATTGTGCTTTTTTTTTTTTTTTAAGAATTCAGTCTGTTTTGGGAAACTAATTTCAAAGACCAGACTGAGAGTTATGTTTAGGGTAAATCAGTAACTAGTATCATCAGTCTTTAAGACAGTGTTGTATGAAATACCTGTTTAATGTTTGTAATCAAACTGTCACCTTCTTACAATGCAGAAAATTATGCATCTTAAAGAAACCAGATTCTCAGAGATCGACCTCATGGCTCAGACTCCGTTTTGTCTTTGGTTCCATTTCTGCTTCTGAGAAAGTGACCCTGACTGTTAATAGGTAAACCAAGGAGGGGCAGCTTGCCCTTGGGAAGAACACTTAGTATGTTTTAAACAGACTAACTGAAGACCTCCTATAGGAAAGGTCCATCTTGTATCATCTTGCTAATCATGTATTCTTTAATGAAAACTTGTTTGTCACATATAAATTTTTCTATATCTTCTGTTTCTTCTAGACAAACTTTGGGTACTCCTTATGGATATATGTTTCTGTGTAGATATATGTTTCTAATTTAAATGATGCCTTTCCAACTGATAGTGAATTCATGTGGGCAATGTCTTGTTTAGACTCCTGACGAATGCACAGACAATGCACTTTGGAAACTTTAGGATTATCTTTAGATATTCATAGTAATGATGCTAGTAAATATTGGAAAGGTAATGTTAAATTGTTAGACATTGTAAAATGAAAGAAGAAAACCCATTGGTCCAACACTCAGGGTACGGTTGGTAGCTTTAATTTCTACTTATGGTATATCTGAATTGAAGAAATCTTTAAGAAAATCTGTCAGTCACTATGGGACAAATAACAGATGAGATGGAAGCACAACACTGAGCTCTGACCTCATAAGCCAAGGTGACATAAGATAACAAAATAACCTTAGATTTTTTTTATTAGTGTAGTCTGTGCTGTAGCAAATACCTCTTGTTGCATTTGGATAAATAACACAGGTGAAGTAGAACAAGATATACATAGTATTAGACAACAAGCTACTTGGTTACACACTGTAACACCCTTACAAACACCAGATTTGTTTGGTTGATTACCATCAGGATTAAGTACATGGGCTAAATCACTATTGCAAGTAATAGTAATAATATTCTTAGTCTACGTTCTGATAGTATTGGGCATGATAAAACTTATCCTCAATTGTCTTGTACACTTAAAAGGCGAAGAAGGCCTTGGGCTAAAATGTTGATGTACATTGAGTCTGCTCACTCCAGCAATGCCACTGATGAGAACATCACCCTTACTTAAGATCCTGGTGAAGAACCAGATTGTATCCAGTGGAAAACCAGCACTGAGAGTTTAAAGAGTTTGCAATGGCTGCCATCTAGGAGCTAGACTAAGTCCAAGTATTGATCATTGATGTGCTACATCCAATCTCCGATCAAAAAAAGGGACTGATTTAGGAAATACTATTGGAGTTATTATTCCCTCTCCTTGAGCATAGAGAATGTGACCCGGCTGGAGCTGGGCTCACAAGGACTCACAAGGACACATCAACTGGGCCCTGAGGTGTAAAGACAATAGCTAAGATAATCTTGGAAAATATCTTTTAGGGAAACTTTCACATAAAGCCAATCAAACAGAACACAAAAGACTTTCCACTCTTAACTTTTTCTATTAGCATTTAGTGAATAGAAATTTGTTGGACCCAATGAAGACCTTCCTGACTATCATTACTGAAACCTGTACCAATGATTGTTAAGAAGGACAATTCAAAATGTAGGATCACAGTTTCCAGCAATCTGAAAAGGCTAAGCTTTCAGTGGTTTTGCCCATTTGTAATGTTAATATATACTGATGACTCTAATATTCTTTGGACTTGGGCAGACATGGCTGTGGCAGCATGCTTGTCCATTTTCCCACTTTTGCCTATTCTGTAATATTCTTTGGACTCGGGCAGACATGGCTGTGGCAGCATGCCTGTCTGTTTTCCCACTCTTGCCTAATCTGTAATATTCTTTGGACTCGGGCAGACATGGCTGTGGCAGCATGCTTGCCCGTTTTCCCATTCTTGCCTATTCTGTAATATTCTTTGGACTTGGGCAGACATGGCTGTGCCAGCATGCTTGTCCGTTTTCCCACTTTTGTCTGTTCTGTGATATTTCTTTGGACTCAGGTAGACATGGCTCTGGTGGCATGGTTGTCTACTTCCCAGGTCTGCCCTTTTGAATATATGCTGAATAAAACTTTCTTTTGCTTTACTGAACTTTATGATGTTCTTCCCTTACAACAGGTTGGACGAGAGACCAGTGAGCTTCCCCGTTCAAGTGGGTACCCAGGGAAGTAAGCTTCTGGCCGAGAGTCCACTAGGAACTGACTTAGTTAGGAAGGGATCCTCTAACTAAGAGTTGTCTTAAAGGTTTATATATCAGGTGTGGTCTCAATACCAGCTCCTCGATGGGGTTAAGTGATCTTTAAAATGGTTTTAGAGACTTTGGTACCATTATGAAGCTTGATGTGTTTTGTACTCGAACTAACAAGTAGGATGAAAGCCTGTATGTAGAATGTTTTATGACTTTATGGCATGAAAAAAAGGATAAAGCCACTGTTTTAGCCCCTCTTGTACAGGTGAATGATGATGACGGGGTAGAAGATGAAGAACCAGAGGGTGTTCTTCTCATTCCCCCGCCTCAGAAAACCCCCCCTTGACACTTGTTCGTGACTCCTCCCTGGTGGTATCAGAAGATGAGGACGGGGAGGTGTTAAAGAAAGGGCGGAGGAGGTGGGACAGATATGGTCTCCCTACCCCATACTAGGAGTTGGGTATAATTCGGCCCAGTTCCCCCAGAAGGGCATTACCCACTTCAGGAGGTGCCAGTCCCTGCTGCAGAAAGGCCCACTTGAGATGATGTGGGTCCATAATTTGTTCCCAGCATCCGATTTGTACAATTGGAAGCGAAACTTTCCAGAGTATCGGTCAGACCCACATGCCATGACTGAACGCATTTAAGGTCTTTACCAACAGAGATCAGGTAAGAGAGGCTGAGGGAGAAAAAAAATAAGACCCGGACATGAAGAAACAGGCCAATATATTGGCCGCTGCTGTAGGATTGTCTGAAGAAAGATGACAGGGCCAAGGTAAGGATGGGCCCTGATTAAAGAAAAACCAGTGTGCATCTTGCAGAAAGGAGGGACAGTGGAAAAATGAGTGCCCCAAAACAATGGTAAAGAGGCAGGCAAGACCAAAGGGTGGAGAAAATTTTTCAAAGAATTATGAAAGAGCAGGAGGAGGACTCTGAATGACAGAGACACGGGGAGAGAACTTTTGATTTACCTTCTACCGAGCCCTGGTAAAAGTTATGGTGGAAGGACAACCAGTAGCACCCTACTATCCGCTCTCCCATCTTCCTGTACTCATTTTACTGTTTTAGATTTAAAAGGCGCTTTCTTTTGTGTCCCGCTGGCTGCAGAGAGCCAGTTGATCTTTGCTTTTGAGTGGGAAGGAGATGGAAGAAACAGCTCTGTGGACTGTGCTACCCCAAGGGTTTAAAAACTCCCTAACTATTCCTGGAACAGCACTGGCCCAGGATCTACAGCGTTTGCCTCCTCTCAACCGAGGAGTGATCTTTCAGTATGTGGACAGACCTCCTGATAGGAATTGAGTCTGAGGAAGACTCCACAACAAATACTGTGACTGTCTTATATTTTTTGGCTGAAGCTGGATACCGAGTCTCTTTTAAGAAAGTTACAAGCTAACCTCACAGAGCTAGAGTACTTAGGTTTCTTCATTCCTCAAGGGTAAAGGCACTTACTGCCTAGCCTATCAGGTTACTCAGGGGGCCGAGAGAGCGATCCTTTCAGATGGACCCCTAAAGAGCCTTTGTGATTTAAAGTCCCAGCTGCTGAGAACCCCAGCCCTAGGGCTGCCAGGTTACCAAAAACCCTTTCAATTGTATATGAGAAAAGAGGAGTAGCCCTTGTTGTATTAATCCAGTTGTTGGGACCTTGGAGATGCCTTGTTGCCTGTTTCTCTAAAAATCTGGACACTTTCTCAAAAGGATGGCTGGCCTGCCTCTGAGCGGCCAGCCTCCCAGCGGTTTCGGCAGCTAGCATTATCATAAAGGAGGCTAACAAATTTCCTTTGGGACATGATACTATTGCGTTTGTCCCTCACACAGTGACTGTAGTATTGGAGCAAAAAGGACATTATTCAAAGACTTATGGGCCCAAGATTTCCGGCCCTCAAGGAATAGGACCCTTTTCCAGGTGAAATATGGCAATTTGACTTCTGTGAACTGTTCAAAGCTAAACACTAGATGAAATATTTACTGGTGTGTGTAGATGCTTTTTCAGGATGGGTAGAAGCTTTTCTTCTTGGATCGAGACGGCTAGAGAGCAGTACAACAGGTTTCAACTGCCTTAAGAAGAAAGTGAAAACTCCACACAGCATGGAGACCCCATTCTAGTGGAAGGTTGAAAGAATGAATCAGACCATAAAACGTCATCTTAGTAAACTGTGCCAAGAGACAAGGCTGCCCTGGATAGATGTTCTGACACTGGCCCTCCTCTGAGTCCACATTGCACCCCAGGGAAAACTTAAAATCCGTCCTTTTGAAATACTTTATGGGAGACCATATCATCTCAACCAACTCTCCCCACAGTCCTCCACCCAGTCCCCTAATGTAATGATGGCTAAATATTTGCTTTCTCTAACCAAAATTCCTTCCCAGTGGCATCGGGCAGTGTGAATCCGACAGAAGTTCCCTCTTGAGATAGCCGCCCACTCTTTCCAGCCCTGTGACCAGGTGCTCCTTTGAAAGTAGAAGGCCCTCCTGTTAGAGCCTAAGTGGAGCAGACCCTTCACCGTACTACTCAGCACTCACACAGCTGTGAAGCTTGCAGGAGTCAAATTGTGGATCCATCATTACTGCATCAAGGCCTGCCCAGTGTACAGTGACAGGAAGGAGTGGAAAGCCCAACCCATTGATGGCCTCAAGTTAAGACTTTCTAGGGTTAAAAAGTAAAAATGTTTTTAATGCTAGCTTGGATGGGATTACTACAAGGTTCGAGAGAGACTTCCGCTCAGGGAATCCTTGTCCCCAAGATAAATGCTCCCCCTGGCGCCTTGTTGAAAGATGAAAAATTTGGGATCTATATTACAAGAGGAGTGTTGGACATTACTGATTTCTCTCTGGATGGGGGGATGCATGCCAATTCAGCCCTCAAGTCCTTTCTCACTGGGATTTGTACTCCCCTAGAGACATTGAGAAATTTCACCATTTTTAAACACAAAAAGAAAGAGTTAAAATATTCTCATATTTATAGTTTGAGGCCTGTTACAAGATTCATTAAGGATTTGATTTTTCTTGGCTGACCTCCTGGCTGCCAGATCTTACCTGGCTAAAAATCTTATTTATTAGTAGAATTGGTTTGGTTGTTATAGGCCTGTTAATCTGTTGCTGTCTCCAATTTATGCCTATACGTGAGATGGCATTCTCTGTCCCGAGTCAGACTGCCTAACAAATGGCTCAAACCCGTCACAAGCAAAAGGCCCAATCCTTTTGCTTGAAACTTTCTAAGAGAGTAGGCTGAAACTTGGGATGGGTGTATATGGCCACTCAAGCTTCAAAAGGGGGGAATATGTGACCCGAATACTCCCCAGCATGTTTTCTCCTTTTCAAAATGGGCAACCAAGAACTTGACGTAACTAACACCATGATGAACCTATAAGTTTTTTTCTCTTTCTTTATTTTGCTCCGTCTGGCCACCCGTGGCTTACAACCCCCCACAGGAAGATTAGAGCCCAGATGTCAGATATATATATCTTTAGCCTGATAAAGAAATGTCTGGCTTGTATCCCTTTAGTATGATAAAGAGTCTTTTGTAATTACCTTACAAGGTATAACAACACTTATAACCTTGGTAAAAATCATATGTAAACTCTAATGTAAAAATGCCTTTGGGACTCCATAGAAACAGCCTGTGTTGCTGTCGGATGCCCAGTGGTGGACACCTCCTAAAATAAAACTTTCTCATTCTTTTTTGACTTGAAGTATGTTTCATTGGCTCGACTGCTCCAGGGCACAGACCCTATTCGGGTAACAGTATGAATATCAGTCCCATTTTATGAATGAGGAAATGGAGGCAGAGAGTTTAAGTAACCTGCCCAGCATATAGCTCACAAGTGGTAGGCAAAACACGCTACTCAGATTTGGCAATCTATTTGAAAGAAACAACCAGAAACTTAAGACTGACCCTAGATGACTCCTCTCATCCCCACAGCCATTCAGTCAGTTAATATTTGCTAACTTAACTCCTAAAACACAATAGAACAAACAAAAAAAACTCTTAAATCCATTTACTTCATCTCATTCCAGTACTAGTTTCAGGCTTCATTATTTCTCACCTGGGCTGTGATTTAGGAAATAATACTGGAGTTATTATTCCCTCTCCTTGAGCATTCAGAATGTGAACCAGCTGGAGCTGAGCCCACAAGGTCTCACAAGGACACATCAACTGGGCCCTGAGGTATAAAGACAATAGCTAAAATAATCTTGGAAAATATCTTTTAGGGGAAACTTTCACATAAAGCCAATCAAACAGAACATAAAAGACTTTCCACTCTTAACTTTTTCTATTAGCATTTAGTGAATAGAAATTTGTTGCACCCAGTGAAGACCCTCCTGACTCTTGCTACTGAAACCTGTACCAGTGATTGTTAAGAAAGACAATTCAAAATGTAGGATCACAGTTTCTAGCCAATCTGAAAAGGCTAAGCGTTCAATGGTTTTGCCCATTTGTAATGTTAATATATACTGATGACTCTGTAATGGTTCTTTGGACTCAGACAGACATGACTGTGCTAGCATGCTTGTCCGTTTTCCCATTCTTGCCTATTCTGTGATATTCTTTGGACTTGGGCAGACATGGCTATGGCAGCATACGTGTCCGTATTCCCATTCTTGCCTATTCTGTAATGGTCTTTGGACTTGGGCAGACATGGCTGTGGCAGCATGTGTGTCCGTTTTCTCATTCTTGCTTATTCTGTGATTTTTCTTTGGACTTGGACAGACATGGCTCTGGTAGCATGGTTGTTCGTTTACCACTTCTGCCCTTTTGAATATATGCCGAATAAAACTTTCTTTTGCTTTACTCAACTTTATGATGTTTTTCCCCAACAACAGCTGCTATAACTGCTTCCTTCCTAAGCTCCCTCTGACCCTCTCTCCACACACACACAACAGACGGTAAGTTCCGTGGGAGCTGGGACAGGCGCGGACCTCACTGTCCACCGGTGTGACCCCAGCAACTGGACTGTGTCTGGCACCAGCAGGTGCTGGATAAATATTTGCTGAATGAATGAATGCATGCATGCGCTCCTGCCTTTAGTGTTGCTCTCCTCCAAGTCATGCTCATATATTGTGTCCAGATTAATATTAAGCAACAAATCTGGTCTGGTCACTCCCCTACTTGAACATCTCTAGAGGCTTTCTTCTGCAGCCAGGCAGGCCCTACAAGTTCTGCCTGCCTACTCTTTCAGCCGCTTGTCCATTCCCAGCCCACCTGCACGCCGCCCAGCAAGACTAACAACTTGTATCTCCCTTCAGGTCCTGCTCTCTCAGACACCTTCCCCCTTCAGCTAGAAACTACAGCCCTTTAAGGCTCCACTCAAGGGCACATCCTCTCAGAAATATTTCCTTAATAATAGTACCACCACCCAGGCCGCCTCTAGAGTTCCATGACACCTGTCCATTAAAAAAAAAAAAAAAAAAGACCATTGTCATTGAGTCAATTCTGACTTATAGTCACCCCACAGGACAGAGCAGAACTGCCTATAGCGTTTCCAAGGCTGTAAATCTTTACAAAAGCAGATTGCCAGATCTTTCTCCCCTGGAGTGGCTGGTGGGTTCGAACCACCAACATTTTGGTTAGCAGCTGAGCACTTTAACCACTGCCCCACCAGGGCTGATTATCCTGTTGATAACTCATGTGTAACATCCTTATTACTCTTATAACTTGCTTTTTTTGGGGGGGTAGTCTGTTTTCTCTACTAAACGGTTTCTTGAGGCTATGTCTCACTTATGTCTGTATCCCTAGTGTCCAGCACAGTACCTGGCACACCAGGGGCATTTGGTACATGTTTTATCAATGAGTGCACAAGAAGCTGTAACAATCACCTCATCTCCAGCTCTGGATACCTCTATTCAGACCCCTGAGCAGACTTCTATGTACCTCCAGACAGATCTTCCTGTCCACAAGCACACTCAGTGTCTCCTCTCCCCACTCTTACCTCTAATCTGCTCCTGCTCTTGTAATTTCCATCTCAGTTAATAACATAACCAGGCTTTCTACCTTCCAAGCTTACATCCTGCCATTCCAACCTCAGAAATGTCTCTCCATGCCCTGCGTCCATCCCTACAGACACAGCCGTGGTAGAGCCTTCATCATCATCACCATCACCTCCAACACCTTGCCTCCACCTAATACTGAAATGCTTACTAGTTCCAAACACTGTGCTAAATGCTATTATCTCACAACAACCCAGATGAGGAAATTGGGCAAGAGGGGGGGTTAAGTAGCTTGTCCCACCTCACACGGTTAGTGTGGAGCCAGGGCTTGAAGCCAGGGATTCTGGCTCTAGAGTCCTCACTCTTATCAATTACCAGGCTCCACTGCTACACTGTCTAGATTATTGTGACATCCTTCTGCTTGGTCCCTCTGTCTCCATTCTCTTCTCTCCATCCTACTGATCTTCCACACTACCACCAGTTGTCTTCCTTTTAAAAACCAAACAAACAATTAGCTGGCCAAGCATTTTCCTACTTAAAATCTTCAGTTAACTCCCTGTTACTAAATGGTTTGCACTCATCTACTAACCAAAAGGTTGGCAGTTCAAACCCACCCAGTGGCACTTCGGAAGAAATGCCTGGTGATCTGCTTCCATAAAGATTACAGCTAAGAAAACTCTATGGAGCAGTTTTACTCTGCTACACGTGGGGATGCTGAGTCACATCAACTCAAAGGCAATGGGTTTGTTTTGGTTACTTACAAACATTAGTTCAAACTTTTGGCCCTTAAATCCCTTCTCAAACAAGGAAAAGTATGAATGAATAAAAAAAATAATGGAAAGCACAATATTCTAAACTTCTTAGCCTCCATGTAAGGCCATCGCAATCTGAACGCAGCATACCAGTCTCCAGACATTCCAGTCTCACACTCTGGAATCCCACTTCCTGGAACCATCTGCCTCTCTCATGCCTCCTTGCCTTGACTCAAGTTTTGTTCTTCTGGCATGTCCTCCTCTCCCATAATTTTATCGACAAACCTTCTTTTCCTTCAAAGCTCGGCTCAATGTCCTCAGGGAAGGACACCCCTGAGTTTAGTAAACTGCTGTAGCCTCTGCACCCGACTGAGTAGAGCATGTCCTATGAGGCTCAGTAATCTGTTTATATTGCTGTGAGTTCTTCAGGGTGAGGGCTATGCCTTCCTCAACTAAGCTTCTCTAGCAACTAGCACAGTACCTGACATATGGAAGGTGTCTGCTGAATGAATGGATGGGTGAAAGAGGCGACTGAGATAAAAAGAACTTGGGGATGGTTACGAGGCAGAGTGCCTTCTGCCAAAGTCACAGTGTTTATCAGTCTTTCTAATTCCTCCAGGATCTGACTCTGTGCAACTCCCATGCTTACTTTTAATATGGAATCAGAGACGTAATAAAATAATCCGCAGTAGTAAAATCCAGCTCCCTCTCTGCAGATGGTTTTCTTCCCTTTGTGAGCTTGGTAAGTCTGATCCTCGGAGAGGTTCTAACAAAATAATTAACTTTCATAATTACTCAATACAATCAGCATTCATTGAGGTCTACTATGAATGTCCCAGGCATATAATTTCAGTTGATTATTACAACTCTATGAAATAGTATGTATGCATGTATTTATGGAGCCCTGGTGGTGCAGTGTTTAAGAGCTCGGGTGCTAAACAAAGGGTTGGCAGAGTTTGAATCCACCAGCCACTCCTTGGAAACCCTACAGGGCAGTTCTACTCTTTCCTATAGGGGCGCTGTTGCTATGAGCTGGAATCAACTTGACAGCAACGGGTTTTGCTTTGTTTTTGGTACGTATTGATCAGGTTGCAACCTTCTCAAGGAGAGAGCTAAGATTTAACAAAATATATATAAAACCCAGAACATATAACAACTCTAGAACAGATAGTCAATTGTTTCATGATAATACTGATTTAATTTAAACACATGAAGCACCTACTATGTGCCAGGTATCAACTAAAAGGTGTGTGGACAAGCTTTAGAGAGGCAGTGTGGTATACCATGAGAAGTGCTGGACTCAGAATCAGGGGACATGAGTTTAAGATCCAATTCTGCCACTCACAAATTACAAACACAGCATAAAGTCTTTGAGCTTAGTTATTCCATCTGTTGAATGAGGGGACCGGACCCAACAATCTCAAAGGCACCACCAGTTCTAATAGTCTACAATCCTGAGTCTATCTTACTACTTAGAAGACAAACATCTCCCTCCACCTGACTTATACTGAAACAGAGAATATAAAAATACCAACATAAAGCAGGCAACTCCCAGCAATTCTGTGGCCTTCCTTCATATTTGAACCCTTGAGTATTTACCTGTTCCTCTAATTGGATATTCTTTTCTAATACCAGAAGCATGTGGTCCCGCAACGCTGAATGCTCATGTTCCTTCAGGTTCCCCCGTTTATCCTTCGACATGGAGAGAAAAATAACTCAGGTTGTTAAAAGGTTTCAAAACTGAGGGAGGGTGGGGCAATCTGCTACAACAGAACCTTCACCACTTTGTTTACTTTAATAGTGTAGCCTGTCTCAGGTGGGCTGCAGGAAAAATGACTTCCTCTAAGTCTCTGCAGCTTTAGGATTTGACAGCACCATGAGATAACCTTATACTTACAAAGACAGAGAATCTACTCCTCATTATTTGCGTTGATTTCCTTACCTGCTCTGCGGATATATGGCTGTGGGTTAAATGTAGTTATCATCATCTTTCAACTATTCCCATATAAAATCTATCTCCTTGAGGGGTTCTCTCCAGCTCAGTTGTAATCGTAGGCTAGTTCTCCTTCCTATCACATTTCTAGGCTTCTTCCCATCACTGTCTTGGGGTTGGGGCAGAAGGTATGCAACCTGCTTTTAATTCCAGCCCATGCAAATTGTTGCCCTCGCAATCATAGGACACATTTGCAAAAAAAAAAAAGGCTACTTTTTCCTTGACCATTAATTTAACTGCAAACTGCCTTTTTTGTTGTTGTTGTTGTCAAGTTGATTCCGACTCATGGCAATCTCATGTGTGTCAGAGTAAAACTGTGCTCCATAGAGTTTTTCAATGACTGTGCTCTTTTGGAAGTAGACTGCCAGGCCTTTCTTCTGAGGCACTTCTGGGTAGATTCGAACCACCAACTTTTCAGTTAATAACCAAGTACTTAATTGTTTGCGCTACCCAGGGACTCCATGCAAAAGCAAATCGTACATTTTCCAAGTGATCTATGAACTCTAAACAGACGTTCATCAGCAATGTCCCTTCAGGTTAGGGCTGATCCCTTTGGGGAAAGACTGTCCTAAATAGAGCTCCAGAGAAGAACCTCCCGGCCCTCCTCCGCTCTGGTACTAAGGAAGCTCTAGAACACAACCCAACTAGAGTTCTGGGCCTAGCTGTTAAGACTCCTTTCAGAGATAGAAAGCTATTCCTACTGCATTTCATGCACTAGTAAGGTAAATCCTATCCATTTCTGCAGCCAAGACACCCAACCACCAGCCTGATATGTGACAAACTTATGTACTCTTTGCTGAATTCTTTTAAAAGTTTTTCGTAATATGTACATATTTTTCAAATAGCTTTTTTAAAATAAGAGCACTATTTGCTTACGTCAAATAATATAGCAAGATGCAGAATGAAAAGTAAATGTCCTCTTCTCTCCACCCTCCTAGTTCTTTGTCTCATTCACCAGAGTCAGGGAAGACACATATACATTTTTACACAAACGAGATCACACTATATTTAATATTCTGCAACTTATTTACTCACTTAATACAAATTAAACACAGAGATACACCTCATTCTTTTTGTCAGATGCATAATATTCCAAAATATGAATACATAATTATATAGTCAGTCCTGTAGGGATGGACTTAAGGTTGTTTTTAGTTTTCTGGATTTTCTTTTTTTGCTATACAAGCAATACTATAATAAACATCATTGTGTATGTGGCTGCATCTGTGTGTAATGACTGCACACTTACAAAAGGACATCTATGACACAGATTCCTAGCAGTGGAGCTGGAAGTCAATAGGTGGGTCTGCTTTTATTTTCATAGATATAACCAAACCTCCCTAAAAAAGCTGGATGTTATTAAATGTGATGGTAAAATTAGACGGTGACAATTATTATAATATTTTTTCCTCTTACTGATTATTTTATTGCAGGAAATTCATTTGTGTGCCATTAGTCAATCAAAGGGTATAAACAATTTTTATGGCTCTTGATCTGTATTGTGAAGTTGCCTTCTTTTAAAAAATTTTATTGTGTTTTGAAAATTATTATAATTTATAAGAGTGAGACTGAACATCTTTCCTTACGTCTATCAGCCATATGAATTTTTTTCTTCAACTGTCTATGTATCCCTTTGCCTATTTTTCCAGTAAGTTGAATAACATATAAGAATTTTTGTATATTAACAAAAATAGCCCCTTTTGTTGTTGCAGCTCTTTTCCCCCAGCCTGTGGTTTGCCGTTTGACTTTATTTGTGGTATTTAAAAAAAATCATATGTTGTTGTTGTTGGGTGCCATCAAGTCGATTCCAGCTCACAGTGAACCATGTCACAGAGCAGAACTGCCCCGTAGGATTGTAGAGGGTGTAATCGTTATGGGAGCAGACTGTCAGGTCTTCCTCCCGCACAGCCGCTGGGTGGGTTTGAACCACCAGCCTTTTTGTTAGCAGCCAAGCACTTAACCATTTGCGTCACCAGGGGTCCTTAAAAAATCATAGAGAAGCTTTTACTATTTGTGGTTAAACTCATCAAAATTATGGCTTCTCGATTTTCTGTCAGTTATCTTAGAAGGGTCTTCTTTATTTCAAGAATACAAAGAAGATTCACTTGTATTCTTTTCTAGTAGGTTTATGATTTTTTAAATAAACTTCATTTTGGAGTAATTCTAGATTTACAGAAAATTTCTAATGATAATATAGAACATGATAGATTTTATAGTTTGTTAAAAGGACTTAGGTAGGGATCAAGTTTTATTTTATATAATTGATTGAATAATACCTTTGAAAGTATTTAGAAGGCAATAGCATACATTTTTAAAGATGATTTCAAATAAATTTCGTTTCAAAATACTTGATTAATCCACTGAGGTACCATAAAGCCTGGGTTTGTAATCATGGGAAGAGTGATTCCAGAAAGTCCCAAAACCTGGTAGAGGCAGTGGAGTCAGAATTATAAACAACCGCCAGTCTTAAAAATCTCAAGAACTGTATGTTCTTCAGCATCCTGAATGGAGTGAAAGAGGGAAATGAACTCTTCAAATGAGTGACACAGTAGGATGCAGAGGCAGGAGGCAAAGAAGTTTCCTACCGTTACAGTACAGCCATAGTGCTCGAAAGGACAGTCTTGTTCTGCTTCAGGACACACGGCAAGGTGCTCATCTACCTGTGAAACGGACAGTCTCAGCTATGGAAATCCATCACCGATTCTCCAGCTGCTTGATACAACTGCAGGAGGCGGGGGGCCGGCCGCGG
>NW_004443971.1:1937942-1955355 GCF_000243295.1 Trichechus manatus latirostris
CCCGCCGCGGGGGGCGGGGAGCCAAGGGTGGCTTGGGAGGATGGCGGGGAACTGGAGCTAGCACCGGCATTAGGAAGGAGAAAAGCCTTGGTGAAAACTGAGAAGAGTCAGAGAAAAGGGAAGGGAAGACAGACACACAGTTACAGTGGTTATAATTTAAGCCTTGGGCCTCTGCTTATGGGATTTTATCAAACATGTGCCACGATGATTACTATCTTACACTCAATCTACAGAAAGATTAATATTTAGTTACCTCAGTTCTTGGAATAATCTGCAAACACTTGTTGGGACAAGATACCGGGTACTCAGGACACAGATTTTCCTCATGTTTCTGAAACAGAGAAAGTGTGATGAAACAACGCCAACCCTTGCTTCTAAGGGTTCTCTTTTACAGCCTTGCAGTGTTTACATATAGATATATCTCTGGGGGAATGTATGTTATGTGGCATAACCTCTACAGGAAGGTATGGCCTAGTTCCTAAAAGGATTAATGATGGCTGCTTTCTTGGTATAACAGTTCAACTAAAAATTTTCTAATTATTCCAAAAGAAGGTTAGAGATATTTGCAATGACACACACACAAAAAAAGAGTAGCTGCTGAGTCTGCTTATGTACAACCAAAAACCTATAAGATCTGGCTTCTTAGTTTGGAGGTTTAGGGTCATGGGTTCATGGGTTCATGGGACATCCCAGTTAATTGGCCTAATACCATGTTTAGTGCCTCTGTTCTACCTCCTAGTTTGCTGCATAGGGTCCAGGGTCTTAAAAACTTGCAAGTGGCCATTCAAGGCACAACATCTGGCCTCTATTTGCTTGGAACAACAGAGAAAGAAGGAGAGTCAGGAACAGGAGGAGGAAATGGAATGTGTGACTAATTTCCTCCATGAACAACTGCCTCCTTTGCCATGAGACCAGAAGAACTGGATGGTGCCCAGCTACCATTACTGAAAATTTTGATCAAAGATTCTGTAGAAAAATCTTGATCAAAAGAGGGAAAATGCAGAACAGAATTTCAAATTCTTATGGACTCCAGACTTTCTGGAGTCATGGAGGCTGGATGAACCCCTAAAACTAGTGCCTTGAAATAATTTTCAAACCAAAAATATCCCCGTAAGTATTCTGAAAACCAAACAATAGTTTCAATTAACTAGTAAAAAATGTCTGCCTTGAGCATTACACTCTTTTAAGAACTATCTATATGAGATCAAACTGACAACATCAACTCAAAAGATTAGATAGCAACGATAGCAGCAGTGAATTTGTTAACGGGGGAGGAACAACTTAGAACAGGAGGGTGAGAAGGGTTACATAACTCGAAGAATGTAATCAATGTCACTAAATGGTACATGTAGAAACTGTTGAATTGGTGTATGTTTTGCTGTGTATATTCTCAAATACAAAAACAAAATAAATAAAATTATATATATAAAAAAGGTCAGAGGGCACAGGATTCACAGGGGACGATTGTGGGAGTTATCAGTATGGGTACGCTGGCACATGGAGAAGGTACCCTGTATTCTCTTTTTATGCCTATATCCTACCTCACCTGTTAGATCACACACATCTTAAGGGCAAACAGTATCATGACCTCCTTGTGACCCAGGGCGGAGCAACTCTCCTTACACAACTGCACACAGCTCAAATCATATTTTTGCTGATGATAAATAAGGTCCTGTCAACAGGCAGGTTTTAAGTTTTTCACAGAACTTCTCTCAGATACACTTACTCTTTTTTTAAAAAACTGTGGTGAAGATACACATTTAAAAAAATCTATGCCATCTCAACAATTTTCACATATACAATTCAGTGATACTGATTACATTCTTCAAGTTATGCCATCATTCTTGCCATCCTCTTCCAAACCGATAAATTTATTCCTTAGACCAGATTCTACACAGAAATAAATCCAGAAATGGGCTCCTGGTATGCCACCTGATCCACTGTGATCACTCAGGTGGAATACAGCCCCATAAAGAGGATTGTTACTTCTACCTGCAGATTGATGACCACCACATCCTTCTTGCAATAAGGGCATTTTTCCTCTCGAAACTGGCAGTATGTACTCAAATGCTCTTTCAGATCTTTCCGTAGGACTGATTCCCGACAATTCTCATGAGAACACTCCACAGCTTGAAATAAGCACTGCAGAAGGTGATCCTGCAACGGGTAACAACAGGCCAGTGTCACCCATTATCCAGGGCAGCAGGACGGGGAGCCATCAGGGAAGGCCTAGCGGGGGAAGAGAGAACACTGTGCAGAAAGAGGAGCACAGCCTAGCAGCCTCTGCCTGCAGGCTCCTGGCCTCTGGCTCCCCCTGCCTCAGCTGAGTGGGCTGCAACAACTGGAAGCAGTCAGAGCCAACCTTGTTTGGTGGAATTTGGAAGGCAGGGGAAGATGGGTAAAGAGGCAAGAGGCTGTTTGCTTTAGATTATCTAGTAATATGCTCATATTCTCTGCTTAGTTCTTGCCTATTTTTCTTAGGCTTGCCAATTAAATTACCAGTTGCTGAAGAACATCTTTTATTTCTTTTGTGCACCTTCCATCCCCATCCCCAGATGGTAACAGACAGGGCAGAAGGAAGAAAGTGAGGGAAATGGCATATCTAACTAAATGAACAAAGGGAGAAGATTAAGGGAAAGAAAAGGAAGGGAGAGGAAGCTGTTTCAGAAATGGGACAGAAAAGGAAGTAGAGGAAATATAGGATCCCAGGCCCAAAAGAAGCTGGGAATGGCCTGACTTGTAAAGTCAGGAAATATTCTTAACCAGATCACTAGAGGATGCTGACATGCTGTTGTTATGTGCTGTCAAGTTGGTTCTGACTCACAGCGACCCTATGAACAACAGAACCAAACATTGCCCGGTCCTACGCCATCCTCGTAATCACTGATATGTCTGTCAGCCCATCCTTGCAGCCAGTGTGTCAGTCCATCTCACTGAGGGTCTTCCTCTTTTGCGATGACCCTCTACTTTACCAAGCATGATGTCCTTCTCCAAGGACTGATCCTTCCTGATAACGTGTCCAAAGTAAGTGAGACGAAGTCTTGCCATCCTTGATTCTAAGGAGTATTGTGGCTGTACTTCTTTCAAGATAGAGTTGTCCGTTGTTCTGGCAGTCCATGATATATTCAATATTCTTCACCAACACCTAATTTAAAGGCATCAATTCTTGTTCGGTCTTCCTTATACATTGTCAAGTTTCCCATGTATATGAGGCAACTGAAAACACCATGGCTTAGGTCAGGCAAACCTTAGTCCTTAAAGTGACCTCTTTGCTTTTGAACACTTTAAAGAGGTCTTTTGCAGCAGATTTGCCCAGTGCAATACGTTGTTTGATTTCCTGACTGCTGCTTCCATGGGTGTTGATTGTGGATCCAAGTAAAATGAAATACTTGACAACTTCAATTATTTCTCCATTTATCATGATGTTGCTTACTGGTCCGTTTGTGAGGATTTTTGTTTTCTTTATGTTGAGGTGTAATCCATACTGAAGGCTGTGGTCTTTGATTTTCATCAGTAAGTGCTTCAAGTCCTCTTCACTTTCAGCAAACAAGGTTGTATCATCTGCATATCACAGGTTGTTCCTGAGTCTTCCTCCAATCCTGATGCCCCATTCTTCTTCATATAGTCCAGCTTCTTGGCTTATTTGCTCAGCATACAGATTGGATAAGTATGGTGAAAGGATACAGTCCTGACACACACCTTTCCTGACTTTCAACCATGTGCTATCCCCTTGTTCTGTTCGAATGACTGCCTCTTGGTCTATGTACAGGTTCCGGATGAGCACAATTAAGTGTTCTGCCATTCCTAATCTTTGCAATGTTATCCATAATTTGTCATGATCCACACAGTCAAATGTCTTTGCATAGTCATAAAACACCGGTAAACATCTTTCCGGTATTCTCCGCTTTCAGCTAAGATCCATCTGACCTCAGCAATGATATCCCTCATTCCACATCCTCTTCTGAATCCAGCTTGAACTTCTGGCAGTTTCCTGTCGATGTACTGCTGCTGCTGCAACTGTTTCTGAATGATCTTCAGCAAAATCTTATTTGTGTGATGTCAGTGATATTGTTCAATAATTTCCACATTTTGTTGGATCACCTTTCTTTGGAATGGGCACGAATATGGATCTCTTCCAGTTGGTAGGCCAAGTAGCTGTCTTCCAAATTACTTGGCATAGACGAGTGAGTGCTTCCAGTGCTGCACTAGTTTGTTGAAATATCTCAGTTGGTATTCTGTTAATTCCTAGAGCCTTGGTTTTCACCAGTGCCTTCAGTGCAGCTTGGACCTCTACCTTCAGTACCATCGGTTCTTAATCATATGCTACCTCCTGAAATGGCTGAACGTCAACCAATTTTTTTGGTACAGTGACTCTGTGTATTCCTTCCATCTTCTTTTGATGCTTCCTGCGTCATTCAATATTTTGCATATATCTGTACATAATTTAAATAAACATGCAAACCATAAAAAATTGTTCAGTTTCTTTTCCTGCCAAATAAAATAAAAAAGAAACACTACCTGTGTGTCTATGAGGTAAGATTCTTAATAGAATGTGATAGAAAAGTGGTTAAGACTGCACCCTGTCAAAGGTAGAAAACCTGCGAGACTCGGAAAAACAAGGCAGTTTCGTCGACTTTCGGCTCTCAGGGGTTTCACTGTAGCTATTCTTGTCTCTATTAAACCAAAAAAAAAAAAAACCCAAATCCATTGCCATCGAGTTGATTCTGAGTCATAGCGACCCTATAGGACAGAGTAGAACTGCTCCATAGGGTTTCCAAGGAGCAGCTGGTGGATTTGAACTGCTGACCTTTTGGTTAGCAGCTGAAGCGCTTAATCACTGCGCCACCAGGGCTCCTTGTCTCTATTAGTAAGAAAGAAATGGTGACAACAACTGAAATCCACATCTTCTCCAAAATTCATTGATGTTACCCCCTCAACTCTCACCAAAACAGTCGACATTCATCAAGACTCTGCTACCTGTAAGATCCTACAGCTCACCTTGGAATAGGGAGAACAGGAATGAGGCGAAGATATGAAAGAAACAGGTGGACAGAAAGCAGCCCCTGTTCTCCTGAAGCTTACGATCTGGTTACTAGAACTGTTCAATAGCCCACTTTTGAGCCTCACTTCCTCTTCAATCTGAGTGATGACGAAGTTAGAAAATGGGCCCTACTCTAGGAACTGATATTCAAAACTAATGGTGAGGGGCTGTCATCTGAGAGCACAAAAACTTTCCGTGAACCTCCAAAGAAATCCCAGGGTTAACAAGGAAGTTATTTACACAGCTCAGTGCCTGGGGGTTTGGAGGCAATGGAGAAAAGACTGAATCACCTGGAATATGGATTCCAAAATGTGTGGGTGGGAGGGAAAATCACAACAGCTTCCAAGCCATTCCCTGGAAGCCTGAGTCTTACTCATTCACAGTGTGATCAACTCCGAAAGGAGCCCGCCATGACAGAGTCAGCACATCTGCTACAGCTTTTCTGTAAAGAGCCAGATAGCAGTAGTGTAGCTTTCCACTAACAACCTGCTTCCCCAGCTGGAGGGAAGAGCAAGGTAGGGTAGTTTCATCTGAAAGGAACTCAACTCCCCTTTGCCTACAGAAAATACGTGCTTGTTTGCATCTCATTGTCAATGCTTCACCTTTAAAGTACATCCAATCTCTTATCTGGTCCATGTTATCTTAACATTAGATCATAAATTCTGAGAGGCCAGGGTACACAGATGCTGGGAAACACCCACCACAGCATGTTGGGGAGGGCACGTCACAATTACATCTCAGATTGGCACAATCTGCAGTCATCTCTTCCTCTCACACTCTTGCTATTTTTGGCTGCTGACGAATCTGCCCTTGACTCATGGTGACAGCATGCACAATGGGACAAAATGTTGCCCGGTCCTGCACCAACCCCATGACAGGTTGTAGACAGGACTTTTGTGATCCATAGGGTTCTCACTGGCTCCCACAATAGGCCCCCCAAATCCTTCATGGTTCCATCAGTGTGACATGACCTTGCTTGAGCATTCCTTTTGCCTAGCATGACCCATACCTTATCTTTTGGCTCTATGATTCCTAGCCCATAAATTAAGGTCTAACACATGTGGCATGTATTCCATGGGTTCATGCAAAAGGAACTTCTCTACCCGCACCTTAGTCCTGGCATGATGCATTGCAGCTAACTGTGTCACTACACTGTGAATTTTCCAGGGCTTCAAATGAGTGCAGCCATGGTTGATGAAGTGAAACTGGAACAGAACCAAATTTTTTTTTAAATTATGGGTCAAAGTCCTGGAATAGGAGACTCAGAAGAGGCATAGTGAGCCCTTTCAGAAGCCTGATGTATGCGATTGAATTACTGAATTATTAGGACTGAGGAGAGCGACACACATTCAAAGCTGCACGGTCGGCTGCCATCTCTGAGCGGGGTACCACTATTTCTGACTTTGCACAAAATTCCACGAGCAAGCGATTTGGTTGCTAGCAATGCATTCGCTGTCCTTGTTTTCTAAGAGGTAGATTAAGTTTCTAGCAGGGCTTCTACTTGTAATTTTTCCCACTCCAGTTATGGTTCCAGTTCACTCAAATTTAAAAAACTTGGGTCTATTCCGGTATCGCTTCCTTGGCCATGACTGAACTGGGAAGAACCATTTTGAAGCCCTGGAATTTTCTGACAGTAAACCCAGTGAAAGTCATACAAAGCTTAGTAAATGTCACATAAAGGTGTTCAATACATGTCACTGGAAAAATGATAAAGGCAAATATTGTTCATGAGTAATACCAACCTGGTATCGCCCCAGAATAATCTTGGCATTACATCCAGGAGCATTTTTGCAATATACATATAAATTGAGGACTTCCCTTTTGCAGCAATTGTCTTTAAACACCTAAAATATAAACATCATAGGTCACACATACTCCTACAACTCTACAGCAACGTAAAGAAAGCTATTATTCATTTGGTCTCTAAGTTCATCTCCAAAGTTGGGTGGAAACTTCCAGACAGTGGTTGGAATGGAAATACCAGACTCACCACCACATTAAAAGAAACGGCTATCTCACATACATACTGCTGGCACACCACCAGACGCACAGACAAGGTAACTCAGAGTTGCCCAGAGCAGCAGGCTATAGCTAGGAGAATCACAGTGAACATTACCTCATATGCTCAAAGGTCAGGAGGTGGGGCTGTGACCAAGATGATGCTTTCAGCTTCCTGTTCCAGGATAATGTTTGTATTACTTACTCATCATTAGTGTCACCTAAGCTCTACTGACTCGCTATTTCCACACAAGTCAGGGGTTGGCAAACTTTCTCTGTAACGAGCCAGATAGTAAATATTTTCCGCTTTGCAGGCCACATATGATCTGTGTCACAACTACTCAACTCTGCCACTGTCGTGCGAAAAGCAGCCACAGATGATATGTGAACAAATGGGCATGGCTGTGTCCTAATAAAATGTTATTTATTTACAGACACTGACATTTGAACTTTATACAATTTTCAGGTATCATGAAATCATCATCTTCTTTTGATTTTTTAAACATATTTTTATTTTGAAATAGTTAAGACTCACAAGAAGTTGTAAAAATAGTACAGAGAGTTCCCATATACGCTACCTTTGATTCTTTTCAACGTTTAAAAATGTAAAAATCATCCTTGGCTCATAAACCAAAAACCAAACCCATTGCCATCAAGTCAATTCTGACTCACAGCAACCCCATGTGTTACAGAGTAGAACTGTGCTCCATAGGGTTTTCTTGGCTGTAATCTTCACTGAAGCAGATCACCAGGCCTTTCTTCTGTGGTGCCACTGGCTGAGTTCAAACCGCCAACCTTTAGGTTAGCAATCAAGCATAAACTGTTTGTGACACACAGGGACCTTATCCTTAGCTCATGGGCCATACAAAATCAGGCGACGGTCTGGATTTGGACCAAGCGTTGTAGTTTGACAACCTCTGCTTTAGTGATTGAGACAGACACTAAATACAGAACAATCCTCTGGTGGGTATTTGAAAAATGCATGATAAGCATATAGAAAATGAGCATCAGACTAGGTACCCATTAAAAACTTCCTGGAGAAGGTGATGTTTGAGTGTAATATTAAATGAAGATAAATGAGTTTAAAAGGAACTTGTAAAGCAGTAAATCTTCATGACCTTGGGTTAATCAATGGTTTCTTAGATAAGACAACAAAAGCATAACAACAAGAAAAAAAAAAGACACATTGGACTTCATCCAAATTAAAAATTTTTGTGCTTCAAAAGACACCATAAAGAAAATGAAGATAACCCACAGAACGGGAGAAAAGATAACCTACAGAAAGGGAGAAAGTATTTGGAAATCATATATCTGACAAGCGACTTGTATCCAGAATATGTAGAAGAATTCTTACAACTCCACAATAAAAAGACAAACAACCCAATTTCAAAAATGGACAAAGGATTTGAATAGGCATTTCTCCAAAGAAGACATACAAAATGGCCAATAAGCAAAGGAAAAGATGCTCAACATCATTAGTCATTAGGGAAATGCAAATCAAAATCACAATGAGGAGGCAGAGCCAAGATGGCGGCTTAGTCACACATACCATAATGTCCTCCTACACCAGAGACCCAAAAAACCAAGTGAAACAGAAGCAGATAACAATCCAGGAACCCTGATCATTAAAAAAAAAGTCTAAGGACTGAACCTAACACCGACTGCAAGGAATAAGGAAGGAAGCGAAAGAGGAGTAATGGAATGGAGGAGCTCAGCCAGCTGTCCCGGACCCACTGCGGCTAACTTAGGACAAAGCCAGCGGTGACCTTGGATGAAGAAAACAGCAAGGCAACTTCACGACTTTCCCAAAAGAGACAGAGAACTCTATAGATACACAAGGAAAGGCAGAGACAGGGAGGGTGCCAGATCCAGAACCAGAGATATTTAGGAGCAGTAGTCTTTGATCTCAGGGGTGAGTGGTGTGCACGAGGTGATGGACCCGCAGAGTGTCGGTGGGAGCTCTCCCACCCAACCAGTCCCTGGGCAACCCTCACCCCCCACACTTGAGAGAGGACAGGTCCTGCTCACTGGCTGCAGCAGACACAAGGTGCCTTGACATCCATGTATCCTAGTCGGAGGAACGCGCCTCCCCTCACCCCATGCTCCTCATCAGAGGCAGCACAGGGTACCATATCCTGACTACCTTGCCTGACTAGGGGACCACAATAGAAGCTTGTCTCTACCCCTTACCCCACCCAACCCTGTCTACTATCCCTCCTGCCCGCCTGATGAGCAAGACTAGGTATGCCCCTGTGCTTGTGCCTGACCGCCACCTACTCCCCCACCAAGGGCCTGCTGGAGGGCAGCAGCATAAGGACAAGAGAGCTCACCCACTGCTCCTTCCTCCTTTCCCCTATCCTGCGCGATGCAGTATCTCTGAGCACACATCCGCCAGGCACAATTTCATTCCTTAATCCACCCAGTGAGGGGCAGAAGACCCATGACCATGCATACTTGCCCCCGTAGCCCCTTCCTCCCACCTCCCCACCTGACATGAGGCGTCACCACTGTGTGCACATCCATCAGACATGACTCCATCCCTGAACCCGCCCAGCGAGGGGCAGAGTGCCGTGACTGTGTGCAGATCACCCTGCAGCCCCTTCCTCCCGCCCTTCACCTCACGTGTGGTGGCACCTTTGTGCACGCATCTACCAGGCTCAACTCCATCCCTTAACCTGCCCAGCGAGGGGCAGAGGAGTTACGACTACATGTGCATCCACCGAGGCGCTTTCCTCCCTCCCCCTGCCCAGTGCAGGGCAGAAGACAGGTGAGTGCATGTGTACTCACTTGCTGCACCTTTCTCCCTCTTCCTGCCACCAACAGATAGATGCAGCGAGACTGAGTGAACATTTGCCTGCCATTCCTTCCTCCCTTCCCCTGCCCAGGAGGAGGTAGAGGTAGAGCAACTGTGTGAATGTCCCCCTGCCACCCCCTCTGCCATCCACACCTCCCCCCTAAACCAGAAGGAGGTAACAAGCACACCCCTACTCACCCATCACATCGGCCACTCCACCTACACAGAGAGCATCATTCCCTGCTCCTGAGCCACCAAACTGAAGACAGACAGAGACCAAACCCCAACCAACCCACCCTGAGCTACCCTGCAAGATCAGTAAACAGAGACTTGAGCTCTCACACCTACTCACCACTCCACCCTCCTGAAGACAGGTAGGCAGGGCTCCAGCACAGCCAGTCCAGCAACCAGAGCACCACTCCAGCCATACTTGCCAGGAATCATCAAAAAAAAGAAAAAAACAAACAAACAAAAAAACAAACTAGACCTAGTAAACAATTATACAAATAGAAAATAAATACAATAACCCCTTGGAGACAACAGAGAATAGAAAACCACCTAAAGAAGTGGAGCAAGATGGCCCCAGCAAGTGACCATAATAACCAGAAATCCTTCCTGAGGAAGAAAAGATAATGGAGCTTCCTGATAAGGAATTCAAAAGACTTATGTATAGGGACCTCAAAGGAATCAAAGAAAACAGATAAAACTAGGGAGAACATAGACAAAACCAAGGAAAGCACAGACAAAACACTAGTCAGGAAAACAAGACAAGAACAAAATGACAAAATAAACAACTGGAAATGATACAGAAACAGCAACTAGAAATCCAGAAGCTTAAAAATAAAATTGCAGAAATTGACAACTCAATGCAAAGTCATAGGAGTAGAAATGAAATAGTGGAAAACAGGATCAGTGGAATAGGAGATCAACCTCTTGACACTAATCTGTTTGAGGAACAATAAAAAAAAAAAGAATGAAGAAAGCCTAAGAGTTATGTGGGATACCATCAAAAGGAATAACTTATGTGTGACTGGAATCCCAGAAGGGGAGGAGTCACCAAAAAGTACAGAGCGAATTGTTGAAGATATGCTGACAGAAAGCTTCCCTAATATCATGAAAGACAAGAAGATAACCATACAAGAAGCACAATGAACCCCATAAAGGATAGACCCCAATAGAAGAACACAAAGACAAATCATAATCAGACTTTCCAAAACCAAAGAGAAAGAAAGAATCCTGAAAGTAGCTCGGGAAAAACAAAAGATTACCTACAAAGAGGCACTGATAAGACTAAGTTCTGATCACTCAGCAGAAACCAAGCAGGCAAGAAGGCAATGGGGTAATACATATAAAACCTTGAAAGAAAAAAACTGCCAACCAAAAATTATATATCCAGCAAAATTATCCCTCAAATATGATGGTGAAATTAGCGCATTTCCAGATAAACAGAAATTAAAGGGATTTCTAAAAACCAGACCAACTTTACAAGAAACATTATCGGGAGCTGTTCGGAAAGAAAACTGACAACATACCACACAACAACCTGAGATTAAAACACACAACAACATCAGACAGATATTAACCCAGATAAAGAATTATCAAAAATAAAATAAAGCTAAAAGATGGAAAACAGGGAACCAGAGACATCAATCTGTAACTGACGATCACTTCAAAACATAAAGGGGGAATAAAGGGTATAGGTTTAGAACTTCCATATGGAGAGGAAGTCAAGGAGATATCAAGAAATAAATTACTCCTTTAAACTTGGGAAGATAAAGGTAAACTTCAGGGTAACCACAAAGAAAGTCAACAAGCCTAATCATCAAAATATAAAATAAGAAAATTATAAAGATTCAGGACACACAAAACCTAAAACTGCTAAGGAAATGAAAAGACAAGCTACAATTAAAAAAAAACCTCAACACCAAAAATTAAGCAGAATGAAGACACTGTCAACACCACACACACAAAAAAAATCATTCAAGAAAATGACAGCAATAAATTTATATCTATCAATAATCACTCTGAACGTAAATGGCTTAAATGCACCAGTAAAGGGACGGACAGTGGCAGAATGGATAAAAAAATGACCTATCAATATACTGCCTAAAAGAGACACACCTTAGACACAATGATATAAATAAACTAAAACTTACAGAATGGGAAAAGATACATGAAGAAAACAACATCTCATGAATATAGATGCAAAAATTCACAATAAAATTCTAGCCAATAGAATTCAGCATCATATCAAAAAAATAATACACCACAACCAAGTAGGATTCATACCAGGTATACAAGGATGGTTCAACATTAGAAAATCAATCAGTGTAATCCACCACATAAATAAAAGAAGCACAACATCATCTCAATTCATGCAGAAAAGGCATTTGACAAAGTCCAACACCAATTCCTCATAAAAACTCTCAAAAAAATAGTCACAGAAGGGAAATTCCTCAACATAATAAAGGGCATCTATTCAAAACCAACGGCCAACATCATTCTTAATGGAGAGGGGCTGAAAACATTCCCCTTGAGAACAGGAACAAGACAAGGATGCCCTTTATCACCACTCCTATTTAATATTGTGCTGGAAGTCCTAGCTAGAGCAATAAGGCAGGAAAAAGAAATGAAGGGCTCCAAATTGGTAATGAAGAAGTAAAATTGTCCTATTTGCAGATGATATGATACTATACATAGAAAACCCAAAAGACTCCATGAGAAAACTACTGGAACTAATAGAAAGATTCAGCCCAGTAGCAGGATACAAGATAAACATACAAAAATCAGTTGGATTCCTATACACTAATAAAGAGAACAATGGAAAGGAAATCAGGAAAACAATACCATTTACAATAGCCCCTAAAAAAAAAAAAACACATAGGAATAACTATAACCAGGGATGTAAAAGACCTATACAAAGAAAATTACAAAACACTACTGCAAGAAACCCAAAGAGATCTACATAAATGGAAAAACATACCATGCTCACGGATAGGTAGACTCAACATTGTGAAAATGACACTTCTACCTAAAGCAATCTACAAATACAACGCAGTCCTGATCCAAATAGTAATTAAAGAGATGGAAAAACTAATCATTAATCTTATAAGGAAAGTGAAGAGGCCCCAGAGAAGTAAAGCACTATTGAAAAAGAAGAATAAAGAAAGAGGACTTGAACCACCTGACCTCAGAACCTACTATACAGCTAAGGTAGTCAAAACAGTCTGGTACTAGTACAACGACAGATACATTGACCAATTGAACAGAATTGAGAACCCAGATGTAAATCCATCCACCTACAGTCATCTGATCTTCCACAAGGGCTCAAAGTCCATTAAATGGGGAAAAGACAGTCTTTTTAACTCATGGTGCTGGCAAAACTGGATGTCCATCTGCAAAAAAAATGAAACAGGATCCATACCTCACACCATCAAAAAAACTAATTCAAAATGGATCAAAGACCTAAATATAAAACCAAAAACTATAAAGGTCATAGAAGAAAAAACAGGATCAATGCTAGAGGTCCTAATACACAGCATTAACAGGGTACAAACCATAACCATCAACATACAAACTCCAAAAGATAAGCTACATAACTGGGATATTCTAAAAGTTAAACATTTATGCTCATCAAAAGACTTCACCAAAAGATTAAAAAGGGAACATACAGATTGGGAAAAAATTTGGGGCTATGACAAATCTGACAAAGGTCTAATCTCTAAAATCTACAGGAAAATCCAATACCTCTACGACAAAAAGACAACCAATCCAATTAAAAAATGGGCAAAGGAAATGAACAAATACTTCACCAAAGAAGACATTCAAGTGGCTAACAGACACATGAGGAAATGTTGGCAATCACCAGCCATTAGAGAAAGGCAAATCAAAACCACAGTGAGAAACCATCTCAGGCCAGCCCTACCGGCACGAATCAAAAAAACAAAAAATAAAAAATTTTGGAGAGGCTGCGGGGAGTTTGAAACTCTTATGCACAGCTGGTGGGAATGCAAAACGGTACAATCATTTTGGAAAACAATATGGTGCTTCCTTAGAAAGCTAGAAATAGAAATACCATATGATCCAGCAATCCAACTCCAAGGAATATATCCTAGAGAAATAAGAGCCATCACATGAAGAGACATATGCACATCCATGTTCATTGCAGCATTGTTCACAATAGTAGAAAGATGGAAACAACCTAAATGCCTATCAACAAATGAATGGATAAACGAACTATGGTACATACACACAACGGAGTACGACACAATGATAAAGAACAATGATGAATCTGTGACGCTTCTCACAACATGGATGAATCTGGAGGGCATTATGCTGAGTGAAATAAGTCAATCACAAAAGGGCAAACACTGTATGAGACCACTACTATAAAAACTCATGAAAAGGTTTACACACAAAAAGAAACAATCTTTGATGGTTACCAGGGAATGGGGGGTGGGGGTGGAAAAACACTAAATAGACAATAGATAAGTGGTAACTTTGGTGAAAGGTAAAACTGTACACAGTACTGGGGAAGCCAACACAACTTATACAAGGCAAGGTCATGGAAGCTTCACAGACACATCCAAACTCCCTGAGGGACCAAATTGCTGGGAGGAGGGCTCTGGGGACCATGGTCTCGGGGAACTTCTAGCTCAATTGGCAAAACATAGTTTATAAAGAAAATGTTCTACATTATACCTTGGTGAGTAGCGTCTGTGGTCTTAAAAGCCTGTGAGCAGCCATCTAAGATACTCCACTGGTCTCACCCTTCGAGATCATGGGAGAATGAAGAAAACAAGATACAAGGGAAAGATTAGTCCAAAGGACCAATGGACCACAACTACCATGGCCTCCACCAGACTCAGTCAAGTACAACTAGATGGTGCCCGGCTACAACCACTGACTGCTCTGACACGGATCACAACAGAGGGTCCTGGACAGGGCTGGAGAAAAATGGTAGAAGAAAATTCTAACTCATAAAAAAAGACCAGACTTACTGGCCTGACAGAGACTGGAGAAACCCCAAGAGTATGGCCCCTTGACACCCTTTTAGCTCAGGAATGAAGTCACTCCTGAGGTTCACCTTTCAGCCACAGATTAGACAGGCCTATAAAACAAAATGAGACTAAAGGGGCACACCAGCCCAGGGGCAAGGACAAGAAGGCAGGAGGGGGCAGGAAAGCTGGTAATAGGGAACCCAAGGTCAAGAAGGGAGAGTGTTGATATGTCATAGGGTTGTTAACCAATGTCATAAAACAGTATGCGTACTAACTGTTTAATGAGAAACTATTTGTTCTGTAAACCTTCATCTAAAGTACAATAAAATTTTTTTTTTAAATTGGCAAACCATTAAAAAAAAAAAAAAGAAACAATGTTTGATGGTTACCAGGGAATGGAGGGGTGGGATGGAAAAACACTAAACAGACAATAGATAAGTGGTAACTTTGGTGAAGGGTAAGACAGTACACAATAATGGGAAAGCCAGCACAGCCTGTACAAGGGAAGGTCATGGAAGCTCTATAGACAAATCCAAACTCCCTGAGGGACCGAATTACTGAGCTGAGGTCTGTGGGGACCATGGTCTCAGGGAACATCTAGCTCAACTGGCATAACACAGTTTATAAAGAAAATGTTCTACATTTTACTTTGGTGAGTAGTGTCTGGGGTCTTAAAAGCCTGTGAGCGGCCATCTAAGAAACTCCACTGGTCTTGCCCCTTTGGGAGCAAGGGAGAATGAAGAAAACTAAAGACACAAGGGAAAGATTAGTCCAAAGGACTAATGGACCACAACCACCACGGCCTCCACCAGACTGAGTCTAGTACAACTAGATGGTGCCCGGCTCCCACCACTGACTGCTCTGACAGGGATCACAGTAGAGGGTCCCAGACAGAGCTGCAGAAAAATGTAGAACAAAACTTTAACTCACAGAAAAAAACAGACTTACTGGCCTGACAGAGACTGGAGAAACCTCAAGAGTGTGGCCCCCAGACACCCTTTTAGCTGAGTAATGAAGTCATTCCTGAGGTTCACCTTTCAGCCAAAGATTAGACAGGCCTATGAAACAAAATGAGACTAAAGGGGCACACCAGCCCAGGGGCAAGGACAAGACGGCAGGAGGGGGCAGGAAAGCTGGTAATAGGGAATCCAAGGTCGAGAAAGGAGAGTGTTGACATGTCGTGGGGTTGTTAACCAATGTCATAAAACAATATGTGTACTAACTGTTTAATGAGAAGCTAGTTTATTCTGTAAACCTTCATCTAAAGTACAATAAAAAAAAATCCTAGCCAACAACATATAAAAATAATAATACATCACAACCAAGTGGGATTCTGACCACATATGCAAGGTTGGTTCAACATTAGAAAATTAACCAACATAATCCATCGTATAATTAAAACAAAGGAAAAGAATCACATGATCATATCAACCAATACGGGAAAGGCATTTGATAAAGTCCAACACCCATTCCTGATAAAAACTCTCAGCAAAATAGGAACAGATGGGAAATTCCTCAACATAATAAAGGGAATTTATACAAAACCAACAGCCAACTTTATTGTCAATGGAGAGAATCTGAAAGCATTCCCCCTGAGAACAGAAACAAGATAAGGATGCCCTTTATCACCACTCTTATTCAACATTGTATTGGAAGTCCTAGCAAGAGCAATAAAGAAAAGGAAATAAAGCACATCTACATTGGTAAGGGAGAAGTAAAACTTCCCCTATTCACAGATGATATGATCCTATACACAGAAAATCCTAAGGACTCCACAAGAAAGTTATTGGAACTAATAGAAGTATTCAGCAAAGTGGCAGGATACAAGATTAACATACAAAAATCAGTTGAATTCTTCTATATCAACAAAGAGAACTGTCAAAGGAAATCAGGAAAACAATACCACTTACAATAGCCCCCCTTCACCCCTCAAAGATAAAATACTTACGAATAAATCTAACCAGGGATATAAAAGACTTATACAAAGAAAACTACAAAATGCTACTAAGAAACCAAGAGACCTACATAAATGGAAAAACATACCACGCTCTTGGACAGGAAGACTTAACATTGTGAAAATCTCCATACTACCCAAAGTGATATATAGATGTAATGCAATCCCAATCCAAATCCCAACAGCATTCTTCACCAAGATGGAAAAACTAATCACTAACTTTATATGGAAGGGAAAGAGAATGTGAATAAGTAAAGCTTTATTAAAAAAGAAGAACAAAGCAGGAACTCTCATACTACCTGCTTTTAGAAACTACTATACAACCACAGTAGTCAAAACAGCCTAGTACTGGTACAACAACAGACATATGGACCAACTGAATAGAATTGAGAACCTAGACCTAAATCCATCCACCTGGGGACATCTGGTCTTTGACAAAGGACCAAAGGTTACTGAATGGGGAAGAGATAGTCTCTTCAACAAACACTGCTGGCAAAACTGGTTATCTATCTGTTAAAAAATTAAACAGGATCCGGACTCCGGCAAGATGGCGGTCTAGGCAGAAGCACCACGCCGTCCCTCCACAACAAAGATCCGAAAAACTAAGCCAAACAGAGAATCAACAA
>NW_004443971.1:1966035-2015402 GCF_000243295.1 Trichechus manatus latirostris
ACTGGACCAATAAGCAACATCATGATAAACAGAGAAAAGACTGAAGTTGTCAAGGATTTCATTTTACTTGGATCCACAATCAATGCCCACGGAAGCAGCAGTCAGGAAATCAAATGTCGTATTGCATTAGGCAAGTCTGCTGCAAAAGACTTCTTTAAAGTGTTCAAAAGCAAAGATGTCACTTTAAGGACTAAGGTTTGCCTTACCCAAACCATGGTGTTTTCAATCACTTCATATGCGTGCAAAAGCTAGACAATGAATAAGGAAGACTGAAGATGAATTAATGCCTTTGAATTATGATGCTGGCAAAGAATACTGAATACACCATAGACTGCCAGAAGAACGAACAAATCTGTCTTGGAAGAAGTACAGCCAGAATGCTGATTAGAAGCAAGGATGGCAAGACTTCATCTCACATACTTTGGATATGTTATCAGGAGCGATCAGTCCCTGGAGAAGCACACCATGCTTGGTAAAGTAGAGGGTCAGCAGAAAACAGGAAGATGCTTGATGAGATGGATTGACACAGTGGCTGCAACAATGGGCTGAAACATAATAACAATTGTGAGGACGGCACAGGACCAGGCAGTATTTTGTTCTGTTGTATGTAGGGTCACTATGAGTTGGAACTGACTTGATGGCACCTAACAACAACAATAGTTCTTAAAGACAATGCTTTACATCCTACTTTGGGTGAGTAGCGTCTGGGGTCTTAAAAGCTTGTAAGCGGCCATCTAAGATACAACTATCAGTCTCTTCTAGCAAAGGAGCAAAGGAGATGGAAAAAAACTAAAGACTTAAGGGAGCAATTAGTCCAAAGGACTAATGGACCACATGAACCACAGCCTACACAATCCTAAGACCAGAAGAACTAGAAGGTGCCCAGCTACCACTACTGACCACTCTTGAGATTACAACAGAGGATCCAGGACAGAGTGGAAGAGAAATGTCGAACAAATGATAAAATGTGCAAAACAAACCAGACTCATTGGTCTGACAGAGACTGGAAGAACCCCCGAGACTATGGCCCTCAGAAGCCCTTCTAACTCAGAATTGAAGCCACTCCTGAAGTCCACCGTTCAGCCAAAGATTAGGCAGGCTTATAAAACAAACAATACCACGTGAGGAATGTGCTTCTTAGCTCAATCAAGTACACGAGATCAGATGGGCAACACCCGCCCAAAAACAAAGATGACAAGGTGGGAAGGGATAGGAAAACTGGATCAATGGAACCAGGGAACCTGGGGTGGGAAAGGAAAGGGAGAGAGCACTGACACAATGCAAGACTGCAGCCAATACCATGAAACAATTTGTATATAAATTTTTGAATGAGAAACTAATTTGCTCTGTAAACTTTCACTGAAATCACAACTAAAAAAAAAAACAAAACACAATGAGATACCACTTCACACCCACTAGGATGGCTATATCAAGAAGATGACTTTCAAGAGGATGTGGAGAAACTGAAACCCTCATACATTGTTAGTGGGACTGTAAAATGGTGCAGCCACTTTGGAAAACAGGCATTTCCTTAAAATGTTAATCATGGAGTTACCATATGACCCAGCAATTCCACACCTACGTATATACTCAAGAAAAATGAAAGTAGATGTACAAATAAAAACTTGTACATGAATGTTCATTGCAGCATTATTTACAATAGCCAAAAAGTAGAAACAACTCAAATGTCCATCAACTGATGAATGGATAAACCAAATATGGTATATTCATATAATGTACTATTATTTGGCCATAAAAATGAGTGAATTACTGATACATGCTACAACATAGATGAATCTTGAGAACATTATGTTCAAAGTGAAAAAAGCCAGTCATAAAAGATCACATTTGTACAAAATATCTAGAATAGGCAAATAAATAGAGACAATGCAGATTCCTGGTTGCCAGGGGCAGGGAAAGGAGGGTATGGGGAGTGACTGCTGATGGGTATAGATTTCTTTTTGGGGTGATAACAATATTCAACAATTAGGTAAGTGGTGATGGCTGCACAACCGTGAATATACTAAAAATGGCTGAACTGTATACTTTAAAAGGTAAATTTTATAGTATGTGAATTGTATCTCAATAAAGCTGTTATTATTAATAATAATAATAATAAAGGGGAATTTTAGGGATTAATCAGATGAGAAAGGGAATTCCAGGAAATACGATGTTTTATTTCTTCAAGTGCTCAGTGTGCCTGGAGCTAGTGTAAGAAGAGGGTAAGGAGACAGCAGGAGAGGAGACTTGGTGGGGTCAGTGAAGACCCAAACAAGCCTCTCCCAAACAGGGGTAGGAGTGGGATCTGACCTAACCTCACCGCAGAGGGTTTGGATTTCAGGAAGGGTCCCCATCTCCCACTCTCCTGCTCCAACCTCTGTGTCCAACTCAAACTGGATATTGTCTTCTCCATCACCCAGAGGGCTGCTAAACCAAAGCCGTGATTTTCTTACCTCCTGAGATTTGATAACCTCCTTATCTACAGGGCAGATAGGCACTGCATTTAATTCTCTGGAGAGAAAAATAAAAATGAAGCCAACATTAGGCATCTACTCAACCACTCTTCCAAGTGCTGGCCCCGCACTCCAGCCACATTCTAACCCCTGCAGCCTCCTCTCAACAAGCCGGTCCCTTTCCTTCCTCATCTTTGCATATGCTGTCCCCTCTACTCAGAAGGCCCTCCACCCCCTACCAGGTCCCAGTCTCTCTGAAGAACTTCTACCCATCCTCCAGGACCCAAGTCAAATACTGAGCTCCCACAGTTAAGTGGCCCCCTGCCTGGGCTCCCATGGTTCTTTGCACAGCTTTTTACTTATCACAGTGGATCATAATCTGTCTCCTTCACTAGACTGGGAAGTACTAGAGGGCAGAGACTGGGTCCTGTTCCACACTGTAGCTCTAGTGCTTCACTCTGTACACCAGAGCTTGTCAAAGTGCCTGGAATGCACAGGTGTGGAATGAACAAACACATCAATGAATGAAAATGTGCTGTAAATAACAAGACCCGAATTACCCCCTTTCAAAGCTTGGTTGAGCGCAGCAGTGCGCTTACTGCCACACCCAACAAAGTCCAAAAGTTTGTTTCCATTTCTCTCCTGGTGTCTTCTCTCAAAAGGTATGTCCCAGGTTTACAGATGCCCAGAAGGGACAGCATCCATGCAGGCAAGGTTCCTTCTGGATGCTACACCTCTGCCTTAATGCAAGGAAATAAAGGCCATGTGACTACAACAAAGACACCAGGAGATACAGATCCTCTCCAGCTGCTAACTCCTCACCACATACTGTGCACCCAGGTTTGCTCTCACAAGCACTATAGGTGGGGACTGATTTTAGGAAAAGGTGAATATCAATAAATGACTGGCAAAAAATGAAGACGATTCTCAGGCCCTCAAAGAGGACTGAATCCTAGGAGAGCCTCTCCTCATATTCAGGATTCTTGGCTGACCATAGCAATTCCAAAAATCCTGATTACAGTTGAATGGCCACGGCTGACACTTAGATTCCAAGCACCCCCCACCCCATCCCTATATCCCAGACACCACCACCCTCTACACACACGTAGATCCATGACATCCTCACCCCCTACACACACTTAGATCTCTGACACCCCCAATCCTACACTTAGATCTTGACAACCCCACACCCTATACACACTTAGATACCTGACACCTCCACCCCAATACACACATTTAGAAACCTGACACCCTCACTCCCTTACACACACTTAGATCCCTGACACCCCGACCCCCTACACACACTTAGATCCCTGACACCCACACCCCGTACACACACTTAGATCCCTGACACCCACACCCCGTACACACACTTAGATCCCTGACACCCCCACACACACACTTAGATCCCTGACACCCACACTTTACACACACTTAGATCCCTGACACCCCCACCCCCTACACACACTTAGATCCCTGACACCCCCACACACACACTTAGATCCCTGACACCCACACTTTACACACACTTAGATCCCTGACACCCCCACCCCCTACACACACTTAGCTCCCTGACATCACCCAGCCCCCGTCTGGCTCTGGCCTGGTGTGGCCAGAGTTGCAGGCCCTGCCCGCTCACCTGAGGGACAGGATGCAGTGCTGGCAGAAGCGGTGCCCACAGCCCGTCTGGTGGGGGTTGTGAAGCACCGAGTGGCAGAAGGCACATTTGTAGCGCTCTTCTAATTGCTCCACAAACTGGTATTCAGTGTTGGGCTCAAAGTCCAAGGAAATGGAGTTGCTAGAATTCTGACGGATGAAACCACAGGGGACACCTCCTTGTTCTTCAGAATAAGCCATGCTGGGCGTTCCAGGGAAGAGAAGGAAAATTAAGTGTACAAAACACCAAAACAACTATAGCTATCAGGGGTTTTAATCATTCGTTTCATAATCACCCCCAGGGTCATTCTGTTATGACTTTATAACAGCAGTAGCAACCTCCTGCCACTGGAGGGCCCCGCAGAGGCGCCATGGCGTGCACAGGCAGCAGGCGGCACCAGATGCCGTCAGCAAGGGTCCATGCTCCTTCAGCTCCTTGCCAGTCAGCTTTTCACAGGACGCTCAATTACCCTCAGGTTGGCCACGTCCTTGGACAGTATAACCAAGTGTTAACTACATTCTACGCAAACTTTTTTCCTAACTCAACTGAGAGAACTTGAGCAAATATTTCAGCATCAAGTTAAAATGTTTCAGAAGCAAGAAACTTGCACTCAAATCTATTTATTTCACCACCATCAAGCTAGATCATTTTTTACCAGAACTAAGTAAGAGCCCATTAACTGCTTTTCCCTCCAATCTACTCTCCATACACAGCCAGGGTGGTATTTTGAAAATGTAAGAATGATTCAAGTTTACCTCCCCTGCTTAAACATCTTTCAATGGTTTCCAGGGCTCTTTGGGCAAAGTCTAGAATCCTAAACAAGCTACAGGACATAGGTTGCTTGCCCTGCTCCCCAACAGCATCCTGGACCACTCCTGACCTTGCTTTCTGTACTTCAGCCACATGGGCTTTCTCTCAGTCCTTCTAATACACGTCTCTCTCCTGCCACAGGACCTTTGCACAAGCTCTTCCCTCTGTCTAGAATCCTTCCTCTATCCCCTTCCAGTCAGTTAACACACATTAACGCTTCAAATTTCATTTCAAGCATCATATCCTCAGCAAGCTTTCTCTACACACTCCCTCCCCCCGCCCAGGTCTAACAGCAGAAGGTCCACTCAACAGTTTATAAAACATGTATGGTCTACAGAGAGTGGCTGGGAGACAAAGGTGGGAGACTTTCTGAACCATGTGAATGTGTTACCTATCAAACATAAACAAACACATTATATACAAAAAAAAAAATTAAACATCAACATCGTATCCCTCATAGAATGAGGCTCTTTTCCTTCAGAGCAATACTTAGTTTGTATGATGGTCTGATTTATATCTGTGTCCCTTAATGGCACATGGATCACAGATATGTGGTCTTGCTCATCATTGTATCCCCAGCCCCCAGCACTGAGCCTGGCTTGGAGAACTTGGCTATAGGTTGAATTAATGTTAATGAATGGAATTTTTTAAAAACCCTCACTAGAGCAGCTATAACTAGTGGCTTCTAAGACGGCGATTCTTAAACTTTTTGAGCAAGGCCTTCCTCCCTCCACCATTGAAAATCTGATGAAAACTAGACCTTTTTTCCAGAAATGGCACACCCACCCAATGTCTGGACAGGTAAGGACCTTCTGAGCTCACCCATGGTCCCCAGTAAGAACAGCCCTGCCTCCCCAGCAGGAATGCTGTTCCTTTGGGGCACAGTGTGGGAGTGGTGCTTTCAGGGTGTCTGGCAAATGGTCAAACGATGGGAGGCCACCTAGGGTGGTCCCTGGGGATGTCTTCCTTCCACATGGCTGGGCACGGGAAGGCTTGACCCTCAGGCTCACTTGTGATCTCTTGAAAGTCTCCTGCAGCTGATGAGCTCAACTGAACCTGGAACAGCTGTCCAGCCTGACCAGGTGAGAGACGAGTGGCTCTGCCTAGGTCAGCTGCTGACCCTTCTCTCCTGCATGCTCTGGCTGGCCTCTCTCAATACTGGGGTGGTCGGAGCTTGGGTATGGCCTGGGTGAATGGAGCGAAGTGAGCAACTGACCTCTTTCAGTAAATAAAGTCTTATCCCTGGAGGAGCCCAGCTGACCAGGGGATTTAGTATTATTATTATTAACCTGAGATCTAAGACCAAAGCCTGTCTTTTCCTCTCTCCATGTGTTTCTTGCAAAACTTCAAGGGTGGTAGGTGAGCAATGCAAGGTGCAACTGTTCCTCTTTTAACATTGTTTACCCTTGGGATTTAACAAAGGTTTTAATTATGAAATGAAGAGGCATGGCAGTTGATTTAGACACACACACACACACACCCCCAATAACCAAGGCCCTCCTTTCTCCTAGAGAAGTGGAAAAACCTATTTCAAACTGCCCTAACCTGCCCTGTGTTCTCCAGTCCTAGAGGAGGTAAACACTTCATGCCCTGTGCCTTCATATCATGTTCTGCGCCCCTCTGGGATTCTCTCCTGAGACCAGGCTCATGTCTGTCACATTGCATCTAACTTTGAATTTGCAGAGATGTCATTAAAGCAACAGGCTTATCCAGCCCCCAGAATAAGGCAGTAGGGTGTACAAAACTCAGTGCAGCTTCCCCCACTATACTCTATCCTCTTTCCTAGCACAAGAGTCTACTGTACTCATTTGTATGTCCATCTTTCTCTACAACAGTGGTTCTCAAACTTTTTGGTCTCAGCACCCCTTTGCATTCTTATATACTGAGGACCTCAATGAGTTTTATGTGATTTGTACCTATTGATATTTACTGTGTTAAAAATTAAAACTGAAGAATTTAAAAATATATCTTTATTAACTGACTTTAGAGTAATAACAGCTCGATTATGTGTTAACTAACATATTTTTATGAAAAGTAACTATTTTCCAAAACAAAAAAATTATTGAGAACAGTGTCACTGTTTTACATTTTGCATATCTCTTTAACATTTGGCTTAATAGAAGACAGCTGGACCCTTATATCTATTTCTGAATTCAGTCTGTTGTAGTGTCACACGTCATGTAGCTTCTGGAAAACTCCACTGTACACTCATGAGAGAATCAGAATGAAATCCGGCAAATGACATCTTAGTATTATGTCAATTTTTTTTTAATTAATTTTTATTGTGGTAAAATATATATATAACAAAACATTTGCCATTTTAACCATTTTTAAGTGTATAATTCAGTGACATTAATTCCACTCACCATATTGTGCAACCATCACCACTCTCCACGAAAACAGTTTGACCATGCAGACCCCTAGAAGGATCTCAGGGAGCTTCCGGCAGTGGTGTCCTGGTAAATGTTGAACTGCCTACTCTACTAGGAGAAAAGCCTTGGTTTTGTAGGATTTGTTAATTTCTGCGGTTAAAAACTCCCACCACGGCTGAGTTTCAAGCTACCAAAAGGAAAAGTCATTAAACTCAGAGTTGGAAAGAGATGTGCAAAACTGGTTCTCATGAGCTTGTTAGAGCTGGCTCCAAGCACCGCAAGGGTCCCTAACACACACTTTGAGAACCACTGCTCTACTAGCCTGCCGGGTGGGCCTGTGGCTTGTCAGTCTTTGTCCTGGCAGGGTCAAGTACATTGTGACTCTCATAGACAGTCTCTTTGCTTCTGCAAAGAGGCCTGAGGACTGAATGCTCCGTCCCTCCTCTCCCTCACCAATGTGTGTCTTCAGCAGCCCTACTCAGCACTCCGCTCTGCCTATGCCATCTGCTGACCAATTCACTCTCTAATCTGTTGCCACCTTGTCCAAGATTTGTTTTTTATAAATGTGTTTATCTAATTACACATTTTAGAAAATAAGCACTTATGTTCTGCTATAAGATGATGGACTTCAGATGTTTCAGCTGCGTGTTCTTGTACATAACCAAGCTGTGATGTCACCCAGGACAGTGCCTGCTTCCTTCCTCTGAAACTTCCTCAGCCCATGTCCCGGCTCTGAAAACAGAATCAATTCACTGTGCTCACTGACATGGGAGTGTCCCAATAATACAACCATAAAAATCGATGTTTCCTCACTTAACACATATATTTCTCTAATTAATTCAACGTTTCCGGCTGGTACTGTCATTCCCAGGCAGCTATTTAGTGGAAATGAATGGGTGCTCATTTTATTAAAATCTTACCCTCTGCGTAGAATATCTTATGTAACAGGAGCAGCAAACCAGTTTTGTTCGTGCAAATAAGAAAAAAAAATCATCAGAACGACTCTTGGAACTTGTTCATCTACCCTTCTGCAGTAAACAGTCACTCACTGCTGCCGCTGATGAATGCACAGTGCGTTCCTCCTGCTGAAGAGTTATTCATGCAAACCAAGAAAGACGAGAACATTACATCCGCTCCCTCAGAACTCTTGCTGAGTTCTAAACACCATTTTTTAGCTTCATGAATGCTGCATATTTCCCGTGTGGATTTTTCAGGAATTCTAAAGGAAAGCTGTGGATGCCATGATTTAAACTCTTCACTTACATATTTCTTCTGATTTATTTCCAGAGAGCACATAATAAATAGTCCAACATTAGGAAGCAACGTAAGTTTAGCTTTTAATGATGATAAGAAGGACACATATCTTCAGAGTTTAGTCTCAGGTTTAACAAAGAAAGGTCCTTGTCTGTCTGTCCACACTACATTCAAAGCCCCCCATCATTCTGTTTAGATTAACGAAGGCTTGTAAAACTCAGGAATGTTTTTATATATTTCATGATAGCAAGATTATTACAGCTGCTGCAGTACATCGACAGGAAGCTGCCAGAAGTTCAAGCCAGATTGAGAAGAGGGTGTGGAATGAGGTATATCATTGCTGATGTCAGATAGATCTTGGCTGAAGGCCGAGAATACCAGAAAGATGTTTGCCTGTGTTTTACTGGCTGTGCAAAAGCATTCAACTGTGTGGATCATAACAAATTAGGGACAACACTGCGAAGAATGAGAATTCCAGAACACTTAATTGTGCTCATGCAGAACCTGTACACAGACCAAGAAGCAGCCATTAGAATAGAAGAAGGGGATATTGTGTGGTTTAAAATCAGGAAAAGTGTGCGTCAAGGTTGTGTCCTATCACCATACTTATTCAATCTGTATGCTGAGCAAATAATCAGAGAAGCTGGACTATATGAAGAAGAACAAAGTGTCAGGGTTGGAGGAAGATTTTATTAACAACCTGTGAAATGTAGATGACACAACCTTGCTTGCTGAAAGTGAAGAGGACTTGAAGCACTTTTTGAGGAAGATCAAAGACTACATCTCAACATAAAGAAAATAAAATCCTCACAAATAGGCCAATAAGCAACATCATGATAAACAGAGAAAATACTGAAGTTGTCAAGGATTTCACTTTACTTGGATCCACAATCAACGTCCATGGAAGCAGCAGTCAAGAAATCAAACGACATACTGCATTGGGCAAATCTGCTGTGAAAGACCTCTAAAGTGTTCAAAAGCAAAGAAGTCACTTTCAGGATTAAGGTGCACCTGACCCAAGCCATGGTATTTTCAATCGCCTCATACGCATGTGAAAGCTGGACAATGAATAAGGAAGACCGAAGAATAATTGGTGCCTTTGAATTATGGTGTTGGTGAAGAATATTGAATACACCATGGACTGCCAGAAGAACGAACAAACCTGTCTTGAAAGTACAGCCAGAGTCCTCCTTGGAAGCAAGAATGGCAAGACTCTGTCTCATGTACTTTGGACATGTTTTCAGGAGGGATCAGTTCTTGGAGAGGGACATCATGCTTGATAAGGTACAGGGTCAGCGAAAAAGAGGAAGACCCTCAACAAGATGGACTGACACAGTGGCTGCAACAATGGGCTCAAACACAGCAACAGTTGTGAGGATGCTTCAGGACTGGGCAGTGTTTTGTTCTGTTGTACATAGGGTTGTCAGAACCAACTGGATACCACCTAACAACAACAGTAAGATATAAGTCCAGGAACTATGACTCCAGGGTTTTCAAGTTCTGATTTTGGGGAAGTTACTGGTTACTACGTGTTATGGATTGAATTGTGTCCCCCTCCCAAAATACATGCTGAAACCCTAACCCTTGTACCTGTAAATATGACCCTGTCTCTTATACGGGTCTTCTTTTGTTATGTTAATGAGGCCATATCAGTGTAGGGTAGATTCTAAACCTTATCACTTCCGAGTTATAAAAAGATCACAATAGACACAGAGACACACACAGTGGGGAGACAGACGCCATGTAAGGATCATCTACAAGTCAAGGAACCAAGGGGTGACCAGAGCTACATACAAGGAAGGAATCGACAAGGCTGAGACCCTGACTTTGACTTTTACCCTCCAGAACTATGAGAAAATAAATTTCTGCTCTTTAAAGCTATCTACTTGTGCTATTTGTTTTACAGTCGCACTAGGTAACTAAGACACTATGGGTCAAATCCCACAGTGAAAAGGCCAAGACCAGAAACCTGGGCTCTGTCCCTGCTCTGTCATTCACCAGATGTGAAACCTTGGGCAAGATACTCCCACAGCCCTCTGACCTGTACAGCCCTTCACTGAATCAGCGTCTATGTCCTAGGCTACGTCCTGAGAATTGCAGGGACATGTGACTTCGTGCCTACCCTTGAGGCCCTCCAAGCTGAGCAGAGGAAATGGGCCGTGGAAATGGCAAATTACAATACCCCAGGGGCAAGTACCATAAAAAAATTAAATAAAGAATTGCTGAAGCTCAGATGAGGGGAAGCTAACACTTTCTGGGATGTCAGTGCTGATTTCACACATAAGAAAGCATCTCAGTTGGTCTTGAAGAGGGCGGGGGTATTTTCTAGATAAAAGAGAGAAAAGAATTTTCCAGAGGGTATTGTAAAAGTTCTGGAATGGTTAATAATTAACTGCACCTGAAATGGAATTAAGGGAATGTGCCAATCACTGTTTGCTGTCAGATTCATTCCCTATTTTTCCTCTGCCCTGGTCTATATCATGAGGTAGGGGTAGAGTTGGCCCCTGCAAACCATTTCCCAGGCTACCTTGTTCCCTGACTTTTGACTAAGCTCATCCAGTGAGAGGGACTGGCAGGAAACTGAAAGTGGGAAGAAGGGAGAAGCCAGGGTATTTCTCCCTCAGCCTTGCTGTTAGGCAGCATCTCTCAGCAGACTGAGTTTTCTCCATGGCTCTAACAACCACCAGATGGCCCCTCTCTCTGGGGTTTAGTTCCTACGAGGCAGTCTCAGCATAGCCCCAGGCTCCTAGGCTCTGGAAACACCATTTCCTCTGTCCCTTCAGCTCCAGAGGCGGTGGGTAGCTCCCCGCTGTGGTTTATCTCAGATTGCCTCAGTTCAAGAGGCTGTTTGGCTTCCAAACTTTTCCATCACCTGTGTAACCAATTCTTGTGCAACTAACTTCTTTCTGTCAGAAACATCTAGAAAAGTCTCTGTGAGATGTAAGTAAGTGTGGCGAGAGAGGGGGAGGAGCACATTGTGAAGAGCCATATATGTATGCCGTGGTCAGGGATTTCAAGTTTCACCTGTGGTTTTCAAAAACTTATGATTTTTATCTTTTTAAAGGTGACAAACATGGAGGGCAGGCCCAAGGATGGAGCTCAGGCAACAGGCCACGACAACAGGGCAAACCAGGATGACGGCAGCATAGTCTAAGGCAAAGAGAAGCCATGCTATTCTGAGATAAAATGCATGGATTTACAAATGGGTAAGATGGAAGGGCGGAGGGAAAAGAGAGTTAAGGATGGTTCCTAGTTCCAGTTTGGCAGACTGGGCAGATGATGGCACCAACAAGAGAGAATGAAGGAGAAAGCAGAGGATGTGGGTGGGCAGAGATGCTGAGTGCAACACATATCAAGTATGGGATACCTGAAATAGCTTAGGGAGATGGGTGGGGGTGAGACAAGCTAATGTCTAATATCTCTTCCAGTCTAAAATTATGAGCCCAATGAATGACCACGTTTTCCTCCTAACATTGTGGTGTCAACAATTGTTTTAAAACTTCCGAAGGCATTCACATTTTTTTCAGTTTACAGTGTTTCAGTAACGGGATTTGATGTTATAGGTTTAGTTCTGTGCCAGGAAAATAAGGTCTTGGAAGTTAAGACATCCCAGAGAGCACATGGAAAAACTTGAAACTAGGACTAAAGTCTGCTGCCTACTCACCCTGGAGTACAGCCCTTGTGTCACATCCTGTGGAGGATTTAATAGGTGCTGCTTTCCCTTGAGTATCTCTCCTTCAGCCTTGCGTGACCCCTCATGCTTTACTAGGCCTGCGATTCCCACTATTAATGATTGGATTAGACATTAATTAGACACTGGGAGGAGTATGAGGACTGAAGGAGGGGCCTCCAGCCCTTTCCCAAGGCTCCTTTGTAAGGGGGTGGGGGAGGTTGAGAGCTGAAGAGTCAAAAGAGATTACTTTCTGTGGGAGGTGAAACATCCAAGGACCAGGAGATAAGGTGGGGGCACAAAGACTGCCCAGGTGTCCAGGATGGTCCCTGAGCCACAAACAACTGAGGTATACCACCACACTGGCCACTGAAAGCCATCCGGCCATGAGATGGGCTGCTGGGAGGAAGACTGCCCTTTTCGCAGCTCTGCTCAGGCCTCTGGGTGTGTAGGGAGCCAACTCTCTAACATCCACATTCAGCAGTGTGGGGAGGGTACAAATATGTTATTCCGCAAACTCACCCAAGACCCAATAAAGGGAGGTGAGACTATGGTTAGAGATAAGGAAACCATAAATGTCAAATCCTCAGGATGCAGCGACCCAAGGAGACTCTAGAATCTGTGCCCTCAGCGGCATTATTCTAAAGAGAGCAGCCCTGGCTAGGATTGCGAGAGGCGTACTTGCTAGATGGACAGGTAATTCCCACTCAGGGTCGCATCTAGCCCTGGAATTCTGTGATTCTGTTCTTCCAGGAAGAGGAACAATTGCTACTAAGAAAAAATTTTGAAAAACTAAGAAGAAAAAGAAAAATCCAGCAGGATCTAGACACTTTGTCTATTATTATGTCATCCCCATGGCACACAGAAGAACTGAATGAGCTCAAACTCATTTCCAAAGTCTGTCTGTAAGCACTCAGAGAAATCTTCCCTCTGAGACTGAATAAAAAAACCCTCAAGACAACTTCCAGGCCTCTGCTCCAACCCTTTAACCTTCTCTTCTTCTCTACTCTTGGGCAGATTATTTCCATAGTTTAAGGGGAAAAAAAAAAATCTGTGTGACCTCTGGGAGAAGCTGGCCCTGGTGGCACAGTGGTTAAGAGCTCAGCTGCTAACCAAAAGGTTGGTTTTTGAATCCACCAGCTGCTCCTTGCAAACCCTATGGGGCAGTTCTACTCTGTCCTACAGGGTCGCTATGAGTCAGATCGACTTGACGGCAACAGGTTCAGTTTGGGTTTTAATCATGCAGGGTAGACAAAGAGGAAGGGCCCTGGAGAAACGCAGAAGTAATGATTCTGTTTTCCATCAGGCCTAATATGGTGGGGAGATACCGGGGGCCCCACCACACCAGACAATACGTGACAACAGTCCACCAACCCCCCATCCTGGCGATGGGGTGACTGGTGTTGGTGCATCAGAGGCAGAGAGAGGGTGTGTTTTTCTTTTCTTTTCCTTATACTTTCACAGAAAAGGGTTTTCCTGGAAACAGGATGAAAAGTGGTGTACGCATGATTTTAATTCCTTTAAAGAGAAGTGTGATTTCTCACCAAGTGGTCAGGAAATCTCTTGTTCCTCATTTTCCTGGCAGTGTAGCAAGGCACTGCTGGGGCAGAAAACCCATTAAAACCAAACCCACTGCCATTGACTCAATTCCAACTCATAGCAACCCTGCAAGACAGAGTAGAACTGCCCCATAGGGTTTCCAAGGAGAGGCTGATGGATTTGAACTGCTGACATTTTGGTTAGCAGCTGACCTTTTGGTTAGCAGCTGACCTTTTGGTTAGCAGCTGACCTTTAGGTTAGCAGCTGTAGCTCTTACCCACTGCACCACAAGGGCTAGGGAAAGGAGGGGTTTAAGTGGCTGAAGGGCACCTGTCCCTTCTAGGTTCACAAGCTCACAGTTGTCCCGATGCTGCTGCTATGCTGCCTTAACCTCAGTCTTGCTTACAGGGAGAACTCTCTTTCCCAGAAGTCTCTATGGTCCATCTAGCAACAAGTGATGCTGCAGGACACTTTTTAGATTTGCTCTCAGAACTCGGACTAAGAGAAACAAATCAAGAAACCACTACTAATCTTCCCACACAAAAGCTCTCCTCTTTAGGGAGCTTTGCTTGCCCTGAGGACTCTGGACCCCACTCTCAGTTTAGTCACCTCCAGCTCTATCACAGCCCCCCTGCTGTCTGGGGACAGCTGCAGGAGCACCTCAAGGGAGGGGTCTGTCCTCATTAGTCTCCAGATCCTCAGAGCCAGTGCTATGCTTGGCACAGAACCCAAACCCAAACCTACTGCCGATGAGTCGATTCCGACTCATAGTGACACTACAGGATAGAAGGGAACTGCTCCATATGGTTTCCAAGGAGCGCCTGATAGATTTGATCTGCCAACCTTCTGGTTACTGGCAGAAAGGACTCAATAAATGTGGTGAATAAGAAAGTTAAAATGAGGAGTAATGTGTGAGGCCACAGTGGGAAAGGGCTGTTGGCTGCGGGGCCATGAAGACAACCTAGGACAATCTGTAAGGAGGCAGAGAGAAAGCAGGCGACGTAGAAAGATGTGGAATGGACTCAAAGTGCTGGATATGGGTTAGCATTACAATTACTGAGGTTAAGTCCATGCACAGAGCCAGGAAATTTACATGCATTATTTCATTTTAATCCTGACAAAAATGCTAGGACATATTTATTATTATCATTATCTCCATTTTTCAAATGAGGAAACTGGCCTTGGAGAGGTCTCATGACCAGGTAGTGGTGGAGGCCCTCAGGGGATGAAGAGGCACTCAGATGCCTGCCTGTCCTCCAAGGTGAGCTGAGAGACACTGTACAGCACTGGTTAAAAGCATGAACTCTGCAGTGGACCTGCCTGGGTTCAAATCCTGGTTCTACTCTTAGTAGGCGAGAGACTTCAGGTAAGTGATTTTGTCTCTATGCTTCTCAGTTTATTCATCTTTAAAATGGTAACAATGAGGTGACTTCCGGTCAACATGGCACTATAGACAGAAGCACCACCCCTCCACAGCAAAGACCCGAATACCTGTACTTCGCAGCCTGGGAGCCACTTCCCCAGTCTTTGCAGCCGCACTGGTGGGATCCCTGGGGGCGTTTTTCTTTTTCTAATTTATTTTTTTCTTTTACCCTTTTTACTTTTTCTTTTTGTTTTTCTCCATTTCTTGCTCTCTCATCTCTCCACTCCAACAGCAAGATTGCTTAGCACTCTTTTTTGTTTGTTTGTTTTGGCTCCTGTTTCTCTCTCCTCTTTCCCATACCCATCTTAGCTCCACACATCACAATCTCCGCCCTCCTTCCTGCCTACCTGCACCATGCACTGAACATCACGCCCCCAAGCAGCACAGGCACAGCCTATCAGAACTTGCCCTGCACTGATTCCCAGCCTGCCCTGTTGGCCCTAGTACATGACACAAACAACCCATCCCTTCAACTCCCCTTCAGCTGGACCTGCCCTGCTGCACCATAGCTAAGTGACTGACCCTGCCCATTGGACAAGGAGGTGAAAAGTACTGTGCTCACAGATGAGCAAACAACAAAGAATGCACAGCCCACCTCCTCGGACAGAACCAAATAAAACAACAAAGCATGATGAAACAAACAAATCTACAATCAATAAACGAGGAAAATAACTACTGAAGGTCCCGAAGATAGCAGACAATATCAAAATATATAAAAAAACAGGACAGGATGGTTCCAGTAGGCATCCAAAATAAAACACCAGATGACTTTCCAGTAGAAGGAAAGGCACTAGAACCTGATAGGGAATTCAAATTTCTAATATTCAGAGCTATCCAAGAGTTGAAGCAAAAAAGCAGACAAAAATAAGGAAAAAATAGACAAATTCATGGAAAACACAGACCAAAAAGAGGAAGAATTCAGGAAAAATAATACAGGAACAAAGTGCCAAAATAAATTCACAATTAGAAATCATACAAAAACAACAATTAGAAATCCAAAAGATAAACAACCAGATTTCAGAAATGGAGAGTGTCATAGAAGGGCTGAGGAGCAGGTTTGAAATGATGGAAGACAGGATTAGCGAAATTGAAAACCAACACTAGCAGGGAAATTTCTCAACATAATAAAGGGCATCTATGCAAAACCAACTACCAACATCATTCTTAATGGAGAGAGGCTGAAAACATTCCCCTTGAAAACAGGAACAAGACAAGAATGCCCTTTATCACCGCTCCTATTTAACATTGTGCTGGAAGTCCTAGCTAGAGTAATAACGCAAGAAAAAGAAATAAAGGACATCCAAATTGGTAATGAAGAAGTTAAACTGTCCCTATCTGCAGATGATATGATACTATACATAGAAAACCCAAAAGACTCCATGAGAAAACTACTGGAGCTAACAGAAAGATTCAGCAGAGTAACAGGATATAAGATAAACATATAAAAATCAGTTGTATTCCTATACACCAATAAAGAGAATGATGAAAAGGAAATCAGGAAAACAATACTGTTTATAATAGCCCCTTAAAAAAACAAAATCCTTAGGAATAAATCTAACCAGGGATGTAAAAGACCTATACAAAGAAAACTACAAAACACTACTGCAAGAAACCCAAAGAGATCTACATAAATGGAAAAACATACCATGCTCATGGATAGGTAGACTCAACATTGTGAAAATGACAACTCTACCCAAAACAATTTACAAATACAATGCAATCACAATCCAAATACCAACAACATTCTTTAAACAGATGGAAAAACTAATCATTAACTTTATATGGAAAGGGAAGAAGCCCTGGATAAGTAAAGCACTATTGAAGAAGAATAAAGTAGGAGGATTTACACTACCTGCCCTCAGAACCTACTATACAGCAATGGTAGTCAAAATAGCCTGGTACTGGTACAATGACAGACACGTTGACCAACAGAACAGAGTTGAAAACCCAGATGTAAATCCATCCACCTACGGTCACCTGATCTTCCACAAGGGCCCAAAGTCCATCAAATGGGGAAAAGATAGTCATTTTAACTAATGGAGCTAGCAAAACTGGATGTCCATCTGTAAAAGAAATGAAACAGGACCCATACCTCACACCATCACAAAAACTAATTCATAATGGATCAAAGACCTAAATATAAAGCCCAAAATTATAAAGTTCATAGAAGAAAAAATAGGATCAACCCTAGAGGCCCTAATATATGGCATTAACAGGACATAAACCATAACCAACAACACACAAACTCCAGAAGATAAGCTAGATAACTGGGATCTTCTAAAAATTAAACACTTATGCTCAACAAAAGACTTCACCAAAAGAGTAAAAAGATAATCTACAGACTGGGAAAAAATTTTTGGATATTACAAGTCAGACAAAAGTCTAATTTCTGAAATCTACAAGAAAATCCAACACCTCTACAACAAAAAAGACAAATAATCCAATTAAAAAATGGGCAAAGGAAATGAACAGACACTTCACCAAAGAATACAATCAAGCGGCCAACAGACACATAAGGAAATGCTCACATTCACTAGCCATTAGAGAAATGCAAATTAAAACCACAATGAGATACCATCTCACCCCGCATTACTGGCACGAATCAAAAAAAAACTGGAAATTACAAATGCTGGAGAGGCCGCGGGGAGATCGGAACTCTTATGCACTGCTGGTGGGAATGCAAAATGATATAACCACTTTGGAAAATGATATGGCGCTTCCTCAGAAAGCTAGAAATAGAAATACCATACGATCCAGCAATCCCACTCCTAGGAATATATCTTACAGAAATAAGAGTTGTCACACAAATAGACATATGCACACCCATGTTCACTGCAGCATTGTTCATAATAGCAAAAAGATGGAAACAACCTAGATGCCCATCAACAGATGAATGGATAAACAAACTATGGTACATACACACAATGGAGTATTATGCAACAATAAAGAACAACGATGAATCTGCAAAGCATCTCATAACATGGATGAATCTGGAGGACACTATGCTGAGTGAAATAAGTCAATCACAGAAGGACAAATATTGTATGAGACGACTACTATAAAAACTCATGAAAAGGTTTACAGAAAGAAAATCTTTGATGGTTACGAGGGATGGGAAGGTGGCGGGGGGATACTAAGCAGACAATAGATAAGTGGTGACTTTGGTGAACGGTAAGACAGTACACAATACTGGGCAAGCCAGCACAACTTGTACAAGGAAAGGACAAGGAAGCTCCATAGATACTTCCAAACTCCCTGAGGGACTGAACTGCTCAAAGGAGGGCTGAGGGGACCATGGTCTTAGGGAACATCTAGCTCAACTGGTACAACATAGTTTATAAAGAAAATGTTCTACATTTTACCTTGGTGAGTAGCATCCGGGGTCTTAAAAGCCTGTGAGCAGCCATCTAAGATACTCCACTGGTCTCACCCCTTCGGGAGCAAGGGAGAATGAAGAGAAAATGATACAAGGAAAAGATTAGGCCAAAGGACTAATGGACTGCAACTACCACAGCCTCCACTCAGACTGAGTCCAGTACAATTAGATGGTGCCCGGCTACCACCACTGACTGCTCTGACAGGGATCACAACAGAGGGTCCTGGACAGAGCTAGAGAAGAATGTAGAACAAATTTCTAACTCGAAGAAAAAGACCAGACTTACTGGCCTGCCAGAGACTGGAGAAACCTCTAGAGTATGGCCCGTGGACACCCTTTTAGCTCAGGAATGAAATCACTCTTGAGGTTCACCCTTCAGCCAAAGATTAGACATAAAACAAAAACAAGACTAATGAGATACAACAGCCCAAGGACAAGGACTAGAAGGTAGGAGGGGACAGGAAAGCTGGTAAAAGGGAACCCAAGGTGGAGAAGGGAGAGTGTTGACATGTCGTGGGGTTGTTAACCAATGTCATAAAACAGTATGTGTACTAACTGTTTAATGAGAAACTATTTGTTCTGTAAACCTTCAACTAAAGTCAATAAAAAAATTAAAAAATAAAATGGTAATGATAATAGTAGCTATCTCAGAGAAATTTTGAGAATTAATACTATATATCAGGGCTGGCCAGTCCACCATTTGTCTTGGTAAATAAAGTTTTATTGGAACCCAGCCATGCTCAGTCATTTACATAGTGTATAGCTCCTTTCGCTCTACAACAGCAGAGCTAAGTAGTTGCCACAGAGACCACATGGCCTTTACTCTCTGGTCCTTTACAGAATATGTTTGCCGACCCCTGCTATACATAAAAAGCTTGTAACGGTGGTACACAGTAAATGCTACAAACCAAAACCAAACCAGTTGTTGCTGAATCAACCGCGACTCATGGTGACCCCATGTGTGTCAGTATAGAACTGTGTTCCATAGTGTTTTCATGGCTATGATCTTTTGGAAGTAGACTGTCAGGCCTTTATTCTGAGGTGCCTATGGGTGGGTTCAAACTGCCAACCTTTCAGTTAGTAGCCGAATGCTCAACCGTTTGCACCGCCTAGGGACTCCCAAGTACTCTAAGGCACACTATCATCATTACAGGCATACGTCATTTTATTGCACTTTGCTTTACTGTGCTTCAGAGATACTGCGTTTTTTACAAACTGAAGTTTGTGACAATCCTGTGTCAACGAAGTCTATCGGCTCCATTTTTCCAACAGCATGTCCTCACTTCATGTCTGTGTCACATTTTGCTAATTCTCACAATATTTCAAACTTTTTCATTATTATTATATCTGTAATCAGTCATCTTTGATGATACTATTGTAATTGTTTTGAGGTGCCACAAACTGCACCCATATAAGACGGCAAACTTAACTGATAAATGCTGTATGTGTTCTGACTACTCCACTGACCGTTCCCCCACTCCCTCTCACTCTCCTAGGGCCTCCCTATTCCATGAGACACAATATTGAAATCAGGCCAACTAATAACCCTACAATGGCCTCTAAGTGTTCAAGTGAAAGGAAGAGTTGCATATCTCTCATTTTAACTCAAAAGGTAGACATAATTAAGCTTAGTGAGGAAGGCATGTCGAAAGCTGAGACAGGCCGAAACCTAGGCCTCTTGAGCCAGACAACCAAGATGAACACAAAGAAAGGGTTCTTGAAGGAAATTAAAAGTGCTACTCCAGTGAACACACAAATGATAAGAAAGCCAAACATCCTTATTGCTGATGTGGAGAAAGTTTTAGTGGTCTGGATAGAAGATAAAACCAGTTACAACATTCCCTTAAGCCAAAGGCTAATCCAGAGCAAGGCCCTAACTCTCTTCCATTGTGTGAAGGCTGAGAGAGATGAGGAAGCTGCAGAAGAAAAGTTTGAAGCTAGCAGAGGTTGGTTCACAAAGTTTAAGGAAAGAAGCCATCTCCATAACTTAAAAGTGCAAGGTGAAGCAACAAGTGCTGATGTAGAAGCTGCAGCAACTTATCCAGAAGATCTAGCTGTGATAATTGATGACAGTGGCTACACTAAACAACAGATTTTCAATGTAGATGCAACAGCCTTATATTGGAAGAAGATGCCATGTAGGGCTTTCATAGCAAGAGAAGAGAAGTCAACGCCTGGCTTCAAAGCTTCAAAGGATAGGCTGACTCTCTTGTTAGGGACAAATGCAGGTGGTGACTTTAAGGTGAAGCCAATGCTCATTTACCATTCTGAAAATCATAGAGCCCTTAAGAATTCTGCTAAATCTACTCCGCCTGTGCACTATAAATGGAACAACAAAGCCTGGATGACAGCAATCTGTTTACAACATGGTTTACTGAATATTTTAAGTCCACTGTTGAGACCTACTTCTCAGGAGAAAAGATTCCTTTCAAAATGTTACTCCTCATTGACAATGCACCTGGTCACCCAAGAGCTCTGATGGAGATGTACAAGGAGATTAATGTTTTTTTCATGCTGGCTAACAGAACATCCATTCTGCAGCCCATGGATCAAAGAATAATTTCGACTTTCAAGTCTTATTATTTAGGAAATACATTTTGGTCTGACAGAGACTGGAGAAACCCTAAGAGTATGACCCCTGGACACCTTTTAACTCAGTACTGAAGTCACTCTCAAAGTTCACCCTTCGGCCAAAGATTAGACAGGTCCATAAAACAAACAATAACACATGAGAGGAACGTGCTTCGTAGTTCAATCATGCATATGAGACTAAATGGGCACACCAGCACAAAAACAGAGATAAGAAGGCAGAAAGGGACAGGAAAACTGGACGAATGGAAACAGGGAACCCGAGGTGGAGAAGGGGAGAGTTTTGACACATCACAGCGTTGGCAACCAACGTCAAAAAACAACTTGTGTATTCACTGTTTAATGAAAAACTGATTTGCTCTGTAGACTTTCACCTAAAGCACAATAGAGAAAAAAAAAAGGAAGCGGAAAAAAAGAAAGAAATACATTTCATAAGGCTATAGCTGCTATTGATAGTGATTCCTCTGATGAATCTGGGCAAAGTAAATTGAAAACCTTCTGGAAAAGATTCACTATTCTAGATGGTATTAAGAACATTCATGATTCATGGGAAAAAAACAAAAACCAAACCTAATGCCATTGAGTCGATTTCAACTCATAGCGACCCTATAGGACAGAGTAAAACTGCCTCATATGGTTTCTAAGGAGTGCCTGGTGGATTCGAACTGCCGACCTCTTGGTTAGCAGCAGTAGCTCTTAACCAGTACGTCACAAGGGTTTCCATTTGATTCACGGGAGGAGATTGAAATATCAACATTAACAGGAGTTTGGAAGAAGTTGATTCCAACCCTCATGGATGACTTTGAAGGATTCAAGACTTTAGTGGAGGGAGTAACTGCAGATGTGGTAGAAATAGCAACAGAACTAGAATTAGAAGTGGAGCCTGAATATATGACTGAACTGCTGCAATCTCATGATAAAACTTTAACGGATGAGGATTGCTTCTTATGGATGAGCAAACAAAAATGGTTTCTTGAGATGGAATCTACTCTTGGTGAAGATGCTGTGAACAGTGTTGAAATGACAACGAAGGATTCAGACTATTAGATAAACTTAGTTGATAAAGCAGCAATCGAGTTTGAGAAGACTGACTCCAATTCTGAAAGAAGTTCTACTGTGGGTAAAATGCTATCAAACAGCATGGAATGCTACAGAGAAATCTTTCATGAACGGAAGAGTCAATCAATACGGCGAGTTTCATTGTTATTGTATCTTAAGAAATTGCCACAGCCACCCCAACCTTCAGCAACCACTACCCTGATCAGTCAGCAGCCATCAACATCAAGGCGAGACCCTCCACCAGCAAAAAGATTACAGCTTGCTGAAGGCTCAGATGATGGTTAGCATTTTTTAGCAATAAAGTATTTTTTAATTAAGGTATGTACTTTTTTTTAGACATGCTACTGTACACTTAATAGACTACAGTATAGTGTAAACATAACTTTTACATGCACTGGGAAACAAAAAAAATACATGCCTTGCTTTATTGTGATATTCGCTTTATTGTGGTAGTCTAGAACCTAACTCTCAATATCTTCGAGGTACGCCTATAGTATTAAGCATTTGCCCCTCCGGCAACATCCCCACTCTAAGGATAACCTGATTGCCAGGCACCGTATCAGGCTCCTGGGTTCACTGGTGAACAACACAGATGTGGTTCAAGCCTGCTCCCACTGAGCTTACAATCTAATGGAGGAGACAAACGATCAAACAAATAAACAAGATAATTACAGACTGGGCTAAGTTCTTTGAAAGTTGCTGAGACAGAAATTGTGGGGGACACTTCAGACTGGAAGGTCTCATAGAGAAGGTGATATCTGAACAGCAACCTGAGAGATGAGAAGGAGCATGTGTGAGGAGTTGGAGGAAGAACATTCCAGGCAGAGGGGACAGCAAGGGAAATTCTGGGAAAGGGCTCACCATGTTTCAGAAACAGGAAGGGGCCGGTGTTGCTTAAGTGTCATGGACAAGAGGAAGGAAGAGTGGAAGGAGATAAAGCAGGAGCTGGATCACACAGGGCCTTGAGGCCCATGAGGAGGAATTTGGATTTATTGTAAAAGTGAAGCAATAGGAAGCCACAGAGAGTTTTTAAGCAGCCAATGGCAGTGTCTGCTTTGTAACCTAAAAGAGCATTCTGGATGCTGGATGGAAAATGGACTGAATAGGGCTAGGGGCAGCAGGGAAGGTGGTTGGAGGTCGATGCAGATTCAGGTTGAGGTGCTGCAACAGTTGGGGGAGAGACAGTGGGAAATGGAGCAAACTGGGGGAGTATGAGATACATTTTCACAGTAGAATCAAGAGGGTTTGGTGGTTGAATGCAGGCTTGATGGCATGGGAGGAATCAAGGCTGGCTCCCAGGATTTGGACCTCAGCACCTGGGCAGAGGTGGTGCTGTTTACCAAAGTGGGAAAAGTGAGGGTGAAGGAAGGGAAATCAGGAGTTGTCTGGGACACAGGAAGAAAGTCTAATACGTTTTCCTGAAGACAACTACCATGTCCCCCTTGAAACTTTCCCAGCAAAATATTCCCATTTTCTTCCTATGCTCTTTTTATGCTTTAATTTGTTCTCACCCAACACTGCTGTGAATGGACATTGTTCTGTATCCCCACATACCCACCCCACTCTCTCTGGGCCCAGAAATGAACATGGTTAGCAGCTGTGGTCTGACCCACTGAGTCAAGTCCTGTGAACTGTCCTCCCCCATCCCTCCACCTCCCCCTGTAAGGCTCAGGGTCACACTATAAGCTTTTGTGTGGGCACAGCACACTGCTGACTTATATTCACTTGTATTTACCAAGCTGTGCATATTTCTGTGTTTTTCCCAGGTACCTATGTACTAGTTTTCATTAGACACCCCCATCCCCCAATACAGGTGCTGCTCCCTCTTGGGGACCCTTCCCTAACTTTACCCACAGCTCCCGTCCTGCTGCCTTTTCCCTCATTTCCCTACTACATCTTCCAAACATGTTTTCCTCCTCACTAGAACCTGCTCACTTCACCCAATGCATTATCTTAAATGCATGGTTATACTGGACTATCTCTCATTAAACATTTATTTATTCAGTTATTTTTTAACAGAATTTGTGTGTGTCTGTGTGTCTGTGTGTGTGTGTGTGGTGAAAATATATCTAACAAGAGTCGGGGCTAAGACAGCGGAATAGTCAGATGCTTTCTGTGGTCCCTCTTACAACAAAGACCCAAAAAAAAAAAAAAAAAGTGAATCGATTATATATGACAGTCTTAGGAACTGTAATCATCAAAGACAAAGCCGAAGAATCGGACTGAGCAGCAGGTGGAAGGAGAGAGAACTCAAAAGCAAGATCACCAGCACCTTGCTAGCTGAGTCTGTGAAGCACACACAGGCTGAGACAAGTAGCATCATTCAAACACCAGCCTCACCACATCGGGTGCAGCCAAGCAACAGTGAATCTGCATGCACCTCCAGAACCAAGCGGAAGCAACACCAGACCTGTGAGAGTTAAGCACAATCTTCTAACCTACCACGCAGGGGCAAAACCCCTCCCCCTCCCAGAGTATCAAAGCAGAGAAGAGCTTCCTGTCCCTCACCCACTCACCACCCCTCTTCCCTCCAACATACGAAACACCACACACCATAAGCCAGGAGCTCAGGGCTGGATGAGAGGCCCTGCCTCTTGGCCCAGCCACTGTCACAAGGGGTCCATGGACTTGCAGGGCCCTTCACCCCTGCCCAGACCTGTGTGGGCTGATTTAACGCACAATCTCATTAGCATAAAACAGCAGGGCATACACCTGAAGCCCATTTTCAACTGCAGCTGCTAAGGAGGAGCTGTGGATACATGACATTTGACACTGTCCTGTCCCCTAAGCAAGGGCATCACTCACCCACATCAGAGGCCTTAGGGCTGGCAGTACCATGCACTCCATCTAGCCACCCATGTCAGGGGTCTAAGAATAAGTGTTGTTCCCCAGTCCCTCCAGCCAACAGCACCAGGTGCCCAAGGACCAGCTGCAATACCCTCCACCGTAGGGGACAGGGACACTCCCTCCACTCGGGCACGCAGGGGCAGCCATCAGCCCCCTACCTTGCTCCACACATAGTCCCCCACTGCAGCCACATACCTGTCCCTGCTCTGAACACCCCTACACAGCCCTGCCTGTCTTAAGACTGTAGGTGAGAGTCTGCACCACACACTCAGTGACTGACAACATGGACACCTGTGCCACACACCCACAAGAAAAGTGAACAAGACTCACACACCTAGTAGTTACTCTGACCACCTGGAGACAGGACGTGAGAGCTTCAAAGACACTAATAACCAAAGTAGCTCACATGGCCAGCCTACCTGGGCATGTCAAAACAAAATAAAAAGTTAGTATACAGCAAACAAACATACAATAAATAAATATAATAACTTATTGATGTCTTGGAGACAACAGTCAATATCAAATCACATAAAGCAGCAGGTCAATGTGGCTCTAGCAAGCAACCAAAATAAAGAACCTGAAAACCTTCTGGAGGAAGATAGGGCAATGGAACTACCTGAGAGAGAATTCAGAAGACTAATATACAGAGCTCTCCAAGAGATCAAGATCAGGAAAACTCGGACCAAGCCAAGGAACACACAGACAAAGCAATAGAGGAATTCAGGAAAACAACACAAGAACAAAATGACAAAATTAATAGGCTGCTAGAAACCACACAGAGATAGCAACTAGAAATTCAAAAGATTAATAATAAAATTTCAGAATTAGAAAACTCAATAGAAGGTCATAGGGGCAGATTGGGACAATGGAAGTCAGAATTAGTGAGACTGAAGATAAATGCCTTGACATCAATTTATTTGAGGAAAAATCAGAAAAAAGTCCTTAAAAAATGAAGAAAGCCTAAGAATTACGTGGGACACTATCAAAGGGAAAAACCTGTGAGGGACAGGAGTACCAGAACAGAGGGAGATAACAAAACACAGAGAGGGTTATTGAAGATTTGCCGCAGAAAACTTCCCAGATATCATGAAAAATGAGAAGCTATCTATCCAAGAAGCTCAATGAACCCCATACAGGGTAGACCCCAAAAGAAAATCACCAAGACATATCATACTCAAACTCGCCAAAGACAAAGACAGAATCTTCGGAGTGGCTAGGGATACACGAAAAGTCACCTGCAAATGAGAACCAATAATACTAAGCTCTGACTACTCTACAGAAACCATGCAGGCAAGAAGGCAATGGGATGACATATATAAAGCCTTGAAGGAAAAAAATTCCCAGCCAAGAATTATATATCCAGCAAAAGTATCTCTCAAATGCAATGGCGAAATGAGGTCATTTCCAGATAAAGAGAAGGTAAGAAAATTTCTAAAAATCAAACAAAAATTGCAAGGAATATGAAAGGGAATCTTCTGGTTGGAGAACCAACAATATCAGACAACAATCCAAGACTAGGACATGTGACAGATCAACTAGTTATCTACCCAGACAGGGAAGTTACAAAAACAAATCAAAGCTAAAAGACTGAAAATAGGGAACAGGAAATGTCAATATGTAAACGATGACAACATCAAAACAAAAAAGAGGGAATAAACAGTATAGTCACAGAACTTCCATATGGAGAGGAAGTTAAGGCGATATCAGGATATAAAAGATCATTTTAAACTTAGAAAAATAAAGGTAAATTTCAACGTAAGCACAAAGGAAGGTAACAAATCTACCCATCAAAATAAAAACGAAGGAAAGCATAAAGACTCAGCAAACGCAAAATCAACAACAATAAAAAAAAATGAAAAGAAAGTACATAAAGAAAAAGAACTCAGCACAGAAAATTAAGTGGAACAAAGAAACTGTCAACACCATACACACATACAAAAAAATACATCAAAATGACAGCAGTAAACTCATATCTATTAATAATTACACTTAATGTAAATGGCCTAAATGCACCAGTAAAGAGACAGAGAGTGGCAAAATGGATTAAAAAACAAGATCCACCTATATGCTGTCTACAAGAGACATATCTTAGACATAAAGACATAAACTAAAACTCAAAGGATGAAAAAATGTATATCAAGAAAACAACAACCAAAAAACAGTAGGAGTGGCAATATTAATTTCCAACAAAATAGAATTTAAAGCAAAATCCACCACAAAGAATAAGGAAGGAAACTATATAATGGTTAAAGAGTCAATATACCAGGAGGACATAACCATAATAAATATATATGCACCCAATGAGAGGGCTCCAAAATACATAAAACAAACTCTAATAACATTGAAAAGAGAAATAGGTGGCTCCACAATAACAGCAGGAGACTTCAACACCACTTCTGGTGAAGGACAGAACATCTAGAAAGAAACTCAATAAAGATACAAAAGATCTAAATGCCACAATCAATCAACTTGACCTCACAGACATATACAGAACACTCTACCCAACAGCAGCAAAGCATACATTCTTTTCCAATGCACATGGAATATTCTACAGAACAGACCACATTTCAAGCCAGAAAGCAAGACTTAACAGAATCCAAAACATCAAAATAACATAAAGCATCTTTTCTGATTATAATGCCATAAAAGTAGAAATCAATAACAGAAACAGCAAGGAAAAAAAATCAAATACATGGAAACAGAACAGCACCTTGCTTAAAAACTACTGGGTTATAGAAAAAATCAAGTATGGAATAAAGAAATTCATAGAATCAGATGAGAAAGAAAACACCTCTTACCAGAACCTTTGGGACCCAGCAAAAGCAGTGCTTAGAGGTCAATTTATAGCAATAAATGCACACATCCAAAAAGAAGAAAGGGCCAAAATTAAAACATTAACCATACAGCTCAAAAAACAGAAAGAGAGCAGCAAAAGAGGCCCTCAGGCGCCAGAAGAAAGGAAATAATAAAGATTAGAGCAGAAATAAATGGAAAAGAGGACAGAAAAACAATTGAAAGAGTCAACAAGACCAAAAGTTGGTTTTTTGAAAAGACAACAAAATCGACAAACCATTAGCCAAACTGATGAAAGAAAAACAGGAGAGGAAGCAAATAACCCAAATAAGAAACAAGACAGGTGATAACACAACAGGCCCAACTGAAATAAAAAGGATCATAACCGAATACTATGAAAAACTGTACTCCAAAAAATTTGAACACCTACAGGAAATGGACGAATTTCCGGAAACACACTACCTACCTAAACTAACACAAACTGAGGTAGAAAAACTAAATAAACCCATAACAAAAGAAGAGATTGAAGAGGTAATAAAAAAAACTCTCAACAAAAAAAAGCCTCGGTCTGGATGGCTTCACTGGTGAATTTTACCAGACTTTCAGAGAAGAGTTAACACCAGTGCTACTAAAGGTATTTCAGAGCATAGAAAAGGAAGGAATACTCCCAAACTCATTCTATGAAGCCAGTATAACCCTGATACTAAAGCTAGTCAAAGACACCACAAAAAAACAAAATTACAGACTAATATCCCTCATGAACATAGATCCAAAAATCCTCAGCAGAATTTTAGCCAACAGAATTCAACAGCAGATCAAAAAAAAAAATACATCATGACCAAGTGGGATTTGTACTAGGTATGCAGGGATGGTCCAACGTTAGAAAATCAATCAATGTAATCCATCACACAAATAAAACAAAAGAAAAGAATCACATGATTCCATCCCTCTATGCAGAAAAGACATTTGACAAAGTCCAACGCTCATTCTTGATTAAAAAAACTCTCAGCAAAATAGAAATAGAAGGGAAATTCCTCAACATAATAAAGGGCATTTATACAAAGCCAACAGCCAACATCATTCTAAATGGAGAGAGACTGAAAGCATTCCCCCTTGAGAAAGGGAACCAGACAAGGATCCCCTTTATCACCACTCTTAGTCAACATGGTGCTGGAGGTCCTAGCCATAGCAATAAGGCAAGAAAAAGAAATAAAGGGTATCCAAATCAGTGAGTGTCTTACTCATCTAGTGCTGCTATAACAAATACCACAAGTGGTTGGCTTTGATGAAGAGAATTTTATTCTCTCACAGTCCAGTAGACTAGAAGTCTGAATTCAGGGCACCAGCTCCAGGGGAAGGCTTTCTCTGTCAGCTCTGGAGGAAGGTTCTTGTCATCAGTCTTCCCTTGGTCTGGGAGTATCTCAGCACAGGAACCTTGGGTCCAAAGTACACGCTCTGCTCCCGGTGCTGCTTTCTTGGTGGTATGAGGTCCCCAACTCCCTGCTTGCATCCCTTTCCTTTTATCTCTTTTAAGATAAAAGGTGGTGCAAGCCACACCCTAGGGAAATTCCCTTTACGCTTGATCAGAGATGTCACCTTAGTAAGGGTGTTATACCATCCCACCCTAATCCTCTTGAACATAAAATTACAATCACAAAATGGAGGACAACCACACAATACTAGGAATCATGGCACAGCCAAATTGACACACACATTTTTGGGGGGACATAATTCAATCCATGACAGTAAGGAAGAAGTAAAAGTATCCCTATTTACAAATGACATGATCTTATACACAGAAAACCCCAAAGAATCCACAAGAAAACTACTGGAACTAATAGAAGATTTCAGCAAAGAATCAGGATACAAGATAAACATACAAAAATCAGTTGGATTCCTCTATACTCACAAAGAGAACTTTGAAAACAAAATCACCAAATCATACCATTTACAATAGCACCCAAGAAGATAAAATACTTAGGAATAAATCTAACCAGAAACTTAAAATATCTATACAAAGAAAACTACAAAACACTACTGCCAAGAGACCTACATAAGTGGAAAAACATAACATGCTCAAGGATAGGAAGACTCAACATTGTGAAAATGTCAATTCTACCCAAAGCGATCTACAGATACAATGCAATCCGGATCCCAATTCCAACGGCATTTTTTAACAAGAACCAGCTTTATATGGAAATGGAAGAGGCTCCGGATAAGTAAAGCATTACTGAAGAAGAAGAACAAAGTGGAAGGCCTCACACTACCAGATTTTAGAACCTATTATACTGCCACGGTAGTCAAAACAGCCTGGTACTCGTACAACAACAAATACATAGACCAATGGAACAGAATTCGGAACCTGGAAGTAAATCCATTCACCTATGAGCAGCTGATATTTGACAAAGGCCCAAAGTCTGTTAAATGAAGAAAAGAAAGTCTCTTTAACAAATGGCGCTGGCATAACCAGATATCCATCTGTAAAAAAATGAAACAGGACCCATACCTCACAGCATAGACAAAATTGATCATGGAAGAAAAAACAGGGACAATGCTAGAGGCTCTAATACATGGCATAAATAGTATATAAACCACAACTAACTACGCACAAACACCAGAAGAGAAACTAGATTACTGGGAGCTCCTAAAAATCAAACACTTGTGCTCATCAAAAGACTTCACCAAGAGAGTAAAAAGAGAACCCACAGACTGAGAAAAATTTTTTGGCTATGACATATCCGATAAGGGTCTAGTCTCTAAAATCTACAAGATACTGCAACACCTCAACAACAAAAACACAAATAATCCAATTAAAACATGGGCAAAGGATATGAACAGACACCTTACCAAAGAAGACATTCAGGCTGCTAACAGACTCATGAGGAAATGCTGAGGATCATGAGCCATTAGAGAAATGCAAATGAAAACTACAATGAAAACAACCTAGGTGCCCACCAATGGACGAATGAATAAACAAATTATGGTATATCCACACAATGGAATACTACACAACGAGAAAGAATAACGATGAATCCGCGAAACATCTCATAACATGGATGAATCTGGAAGGCATTATGCTGAGTGAATTTAGTCATTCACAAAAGGACAAATATTGTGTAAGACTACTATTATAAGAACTCAAGAAAAGGTTTAAACACAGAAGAAAACATTCTTTGACGGTTATGAGGGTGGGGAGGGAGGTGGGTATTCACTAACTAGATAGCAGACAAGAATTATCTTAGGTGTAGGTGAAGGGAAAGACAGGGGAAGTCAGTACAACTGGACTAAACCAAAAGCTAAGAAGTTTCCTGAACATAACCAAACACTTAGAGGGACAGTGTAGCAAGGGAAGGGGTCTGGGGACCATGGTTTCAGGGGACATCTAGGTCAATTGGCATAACAAAGTTTATTAAGGAAATGTTCTACCTCCCACTTGGTGAGTGGCGTATGGGGTCTTAAAAGCTAGCGAGTAGTCATCTAAGATGCGTCGATCGGTCCCAACCCACCTGGAGCAAAGGAGAATGAAGAACACCAAAGACACAAGGAAAATACTAGCCCAAGAGACAAAAGGGGCCACATAAACCAGAGACTCCATCAGCCTGAGACCAGAACTAGATGGTACCTGGCTACCACAAATGACCACCCTGACAGGGAACACAACAGAGTCCTGGACAGAGCTGCAGAAAAATGTAGAACAGAATTCAAATTCACATAAAAAGACCAGAGTTAATGGTCTGACAGAGACTGGAGGAACCCCCCAAACTATGGCCCCCAGATGCTCTGTTAACCCAGAACTGTAACCATTCCCAAAGCCCACTCTTCAGACAAAGATTAGACAAGACTATAAAACAAAAAATAATACACATGAGAATGTGCTTCTTAGTTCAGTCAGATATATGAGACCAAAAATGGCAGCTCCTGTCCAAAAGCAGGATGAGAAGGCAGGAAGGGACACAGGGAACCCAGGGTGGAAAGGCAGAATGTGCTGTCACATTGTAGGGACTGCAGCCAATGTCACAAAAAAATGTGTATAAATTTTGAGAAATTACCTTGAGCTGTAAACTTTATCTAAAGCACAATAAATGCATACATGTATATATATATATATATATATATATATACACACCTAACAAAACCTTCACCAATTCAACAACTTCCACATTCAATCATTTTTTAAAAAATTACTCTTGTGCTGAGAACCTACCATATACAGATATGTGTCACAGTGGGCCTGGCTTCCTGGCTCCCCAACCTCCAGCCCACTCACCATCACCAGGCCAGCAACACCCCCACTGGCCACCCACCTCCCTTTCATGCCTCGCTCCAGAGCAGTTCCAGATGGAAACACTCCTCCCAGATGCGCCCTGCAGATCTGTACCCATCTTCAGATCCCCAGGGGCACCTCCCTGCAGCCTTGGGGGAACAGCACCTCCCCTATCCTGCCAATCCACCTGTACTCCATCCATGGATATCAGGGGTATGTGTGAGAGCTCAGTGTAGTGGGGAAAAGCATATTACATTAGCTTAATATCTGAACGGTAATCACGTAATTGGATTTGCCAACTAGTCTCTCAAGTCTTTGCCCTACTGCCCTTTATGTGGCATTTGACACCTCCTTCTTGAAACTGCCTGTTCCCTTGGCCCCTGGGAAGCTGTACTTTTTGGTTCACCTCCCAGCTCCTGACCATACCTCCAGGAGGTCCCTTTTCAGCACCTCACTCTGTGCAGGGCTCCTCCAAGGTTGGGGCAGCCTGCTGCCTTAGTTCTTGCCACAACTCCGGTTGTGTACCCCGGTCATACCCCAGATGCCCAGCCACACAGCAGCGGGAATACTAGGGCCTGGCTCACAGAATGCAGCCCATCTGGACAACGCTTGCTGGGACTGATGGGCTTGATCGGGAGAGCAGGTAGAGAGCACAGAGACGAGACTCAGAGGAAGCAGACAGAATTAGGGGGGAGGATTTTCCCCCCACAATCGAGCCAGTTGGCTCAGACAGGGCATAAGGGATCAGCTAGCCTGCCAAGGGTTTCACTTGTTTTTTTTAAAGCAGTGAAACTCTTCAAACCAAATCTTCTGCAGAAGCATCAGTAAACAAAAGGGTGTAGAGTGGAGCTGCTCTGGTTGAAGTAGGGCCTGGTGGGCCTCTCCACCCCTACCCTTCTGGCAGCTCTTTGAGTAATCCTAGGGTTCCACAGTTTTATTTTTCAAGTTGTTAATAATGATGATGACGATGATAATATCTTCAATGCATTCATGGAGTCCTGGGTGGTATAAATGATTAATGCACTTGACTGCTAACCAAAAGGTTGGCGGCTCGAGTTCACCCAGAGGCTCCTTAGAAGAAAGGCCTGCTGATCGACTTCTGAAAAATCAGCCATGGTAAACCCTATGGAGCACAGTTTTACTCCAGCACACTTTGGCTAATCGTGAGTCACGCTGACTTGACAGCAACTGGTTTAAACGTGTTAATACTTTCCAGTTTGCACTTTTACATATAGTACCACACCCACTCCTCACAATAACCCTGTGCCAATATTACCACTGTCATATTTCCAATGAAATTGTTGCTAAGCAACTTGCCCCAAGTGACACAACTAGCACAGGTGGAGCAGGAATTTGAATTCTAGGCTTCCTAACTCCCAGTCCAGTGCTCTTTGCTCTTTGTCATGGCTGGGAGAAAATGCACGGCATCCTAACCATCCTAAGCCTAAAGGGAGCCTTGGGTGTTGATGAAAGACTGTACAGACTGCTGGTTAAAGACTAGCTCTGGAAACAGACTGCGGGGGTCCAATCCCTTCTGCCATTCACTTACTCGTGCTAGCTTTTCCTCATCTAGACAATGGGACAGTGATAGTACTTGCCTCTGCCTCCAAGGCTTGGAGTTAAGATTAAATGTGTTAATTCATGTACATTATTGCACATATGTGCCTGGCACATAAATAAACACCTACTATCCATGCATGTCCATTCTTCCCTCCTCCTAGTTGCTATAGAGTGGATTCCTTGTCATGATGACCACCTGTGTGCAGAGCAGAACTGTGCTCCGTAGGGTTTTCAATGGCTGTGATCTTTCAGAAGGAGATGGTCAGGCATTTCTTCTGGGGCACCTCGGAGTGGATTCAAATTGCCAGTTTTTACGTTAGTAGCCAAACACTAAACAGTTTGGGCTTGGCTACCTGTTCCCACTCAGGAATCTCCTTCCCTCCTAGCCAACATTTATTCAGTGGTCCGCGGAAGCTCAGCATGAAAATGCTGGCTTTTACACCTTATTCCCAAAAGACAGACCTCTGTTTGGGGGTCTATTTGTTACAGGAGTTTAGCCTCCCCTAGTAAATACACTTGTGAATCAGGATCTCTCCACAGCACCCAGAACTCTTTTTTTTAACGAGCTCCCTGGCTAAATTCTATAGCCCATTACAGTGTCCGCGTGAGACGATCATGCCAGCTTCTAGTCACCTGCTCCCTCCCCCTGGGGTCGCTCCTCACTCCACACCTCCTGGAGCACTTAGGCTTGGTGCAGGACCTCTTCTCACCGCTCTCATTTTCTTGGTGATCTCATCCTGCCTCCTGGCCTTAAATGTCATCTAGTTGACCACTCTCTTGAACTCTAGATTCTTTCCAACAGCCTAGTCCAGGCCTCCACGTGTCTGTTTAATAGGCACCTCAAACGTCACATCCAAACCCCCCAACCTGCTCCTCCCATAGTCTTCCTCCATCTCAATAAAATGGTACCACCAACTACACCTGTTGCTTGGACCAAAAACTCTGCAGTCATCCTTGGCTCCTCTCTCTCTCTCTCTTATTTTTGGTGAAAACATACACAACAAAACATACGCCCACTCAACAGCTTCCACACGTGCAGCTCAGTGACAGAGGTCACACATCTCACACTGTGTCACCATTCTCACTATCTCTGCCCATATTGGTGCAACCCAGACTCTCTGCCCCTTTAAGTTCTCATCTGTGCTTTAGGGTTACTGTTGTCAATTCGATCACATGATGAGAATTCTTTAAAAGTGCAATGCTCAAGGCATACACTTCACCAATTGAGCTAAACTGTTGTTTAGTTCAAAAATGACCTCATGGGATAGTATCAGCCCAAGGCTTAAAAACTGTTTCCAGGCAATAGATTCAGGGGCTCACCTGGTCCCAATGAACCCTGCAAGTCTGGTTTCTGTGCCCTGGCTCCTCTCTTGGTATCCATCCCAGGACACCAAATCCCTCAAGACATGTTCCAGATCCAGTGACTCTTCACTCTCATCATTACCACTCTGGACTAAGCTACCATCATCTCTCTCCTGGTTTTAGCATTAGTCTCCTAACTAGTCTCCCTGCTTCTGCCCTTATTCATCTATTCTATTCACAATTCAGCAGCCAGAGTGTTCCCTTGAAAAGAGAAGTCAGACCATGTCACTCCTCTGCTCTCTGCTCCAATGGCCCGTCTCACTCCGGATACAAGCCAGTGTCCTTAGAGGACAAGATCCTACTGATCCGGCCCTCCCTGCTCTCTGTCCTCATGTCCTAGCATTTTCTCCTTTGTTCCCTGCACTCCGGTCACACTGGCCTGGCTTTTTCTTCAACAGCAGAAGAGCTACCTGCTGTTTCGCCTGCCTGGAGTGCTCTTCACCCTAACATCTGCATGGCTTGTTCCCTCACTTGAGGTGTCTGCTCAAACGTCACTTCACAAATGAGGCCTTCACTGACTTCCCTACATGGAAACTCAACATCTCTGGCACCCTCGTCCCCTGCTGTATTTTCTCCAAAGCATTTACTGCCACCTAACCTACTGCATGCTTCTTTACTGTCTTCTCTGCCTGAATACAAGCTCCATGAAGTCAGGGATTTCTGTCTCTTTTGTTCACTAATGAGCCAACACTGAAAACGGTGCACTGTCTGCCCCTCAGTAAATACTCACTGAAAGAATGAATGCTGTCTCAGTGGTACCCCAGCAGAAGCAAGATAGCCTCTCTCCACTGAGCACACTTCCCAGTGCCTACAAGTTTCACTTCGCCTGTTCAGAAGTCCTGAAATTCTATCAGGGATAGCTAGAGAGGGGGCAGTGGTGGTTCAGTGGTAGAATTCTCACCTTCCATGAAGGAGACCCGGGTTTGATTCCTGGCCAGTGCACCTCATGTGCATTTACCACCTGTCTGTAAGTGAAGGCTGGTGTGTTGCTGTGATGCTGAACAGGTTTCAGCAAAGCTTCTAGACTAAAATACACTAGGAAGAAAGACCTGGTAAACTCCTCCTGAAGATCAGCCAGTGAAAACCCCAAGGATCACAATGGTCCTATCCACAACCAGTCATGAGGATGGTGCAGAACCAGGCAGCATTTTGTTCCACTGTACGTGGGGTCACCACGAGTAGGGAGCTGCCTGCATAGCAGCTAAAAACAACACAGCTACAGATGGCAAAGCTGGCTACTGATGGCTGACCTGAGAGGGACAGGGACGGGAGTTGGGAGGCAAGTCGATATAGGAGGGGGAGGGTCTCGGCATGTGAGGATGAACTTTGAAATATACGCGCTCCTGGAAGATGGAGCTTGAGCAGTGCTCCTTGCTTACAGACAGTGTATACTGGCCCTGTGTGAGGTGCCACAGTGGGGGCTTTCGGCAGCCTAAGGTCACCAGGGACCCAAGACTCAGAAATGAAGTGGAAATGCCGAGAACTCAGGGTGCTGAAGGGACCCAGGACCCAGAAATGAAGTGGAAATGCTGAGAACTCAGGGTGCTGAAAGGTGAATGGGCCAACAATTCAATTCAATAAACATGTATAGGGCACCCATCTAGGTGTGGAGCTCTGGTGGCACAATGGTTAAGAGCTTGGCTGCTGATCAAAAGGTCAGCAGTTCGAATCCACCAACTGCTCCTTGGAAACCCTATGGGGCAGTTCTACTCTGTCCTATAGGGTCGCTACGAATCAGAATCGACTTGATGGCAATGGGTTTTTGGTTTTCATCTAGGTGCCAGGCACCATATAAGGTGCTAGAGAGCTAAAGACGCATTGGCCAGGGCCCTTTTCTGAGACTTCATCATGTCAACAGGTAATACAGGGGAGGGCCAGGGTTTCCTTTCATATCACTCTCCTGTCTTCAAACCTTTTGTCTTCTCTACAAATCTTGACCGCGCCCCCCAGTCTCACCAGGAAGCTTCACTTCCTACTGCAAAGAAAAAAACAGAAGCCATCAGAGCAGAACGACCTCAACTTCCTGCCTCCAGACCTGCATATCTCCCTGAAGGCTTGGTCTCCGTCCCAGGCAGTGGCAGAGGTGGCCCTCTGAATTAGGCCAATCCCTCCACCTATGCTGGACCCATACTCTCCTGCCTCCATAGGGATCTTCTGAGTTCAATTATCACCCATCCCACTTGCTGTATCATCAGCTTCTCCCTCTCAGCTGGCTCCTTCCCATCAGCATTCAAACAGTCAAGATTTTCTCCTAAGATTAAAGCAAATCAAACAAAAAATTCTTACTCCTCTGTTTTTGTTGTTGTTAGGTGCCATCAAGTTGATTTTAGACTCATAATGACCCCGTAGGACGAGTAGAACTGCCCCACAGAATTTTCTAGGCTGTAATATTTATAGGAGCAGATCACAAGGTCTCCTACAGAGCTGCTGGGTGGGTTTGAACCTCCAACCTTTCAGTTAGCAGCCAAGCGCTTAACCATTGTGCCACCAGGGCTTATCTCTCACTCTATTTCCCTAAAATTCATTCTCTCCTTCCCCTCACCCAAATTTCTGGATTTATCTTCACCACCTATCTCCACTGGCCTCCCTTCACTCCAATCCTCAGTCCACTCAGCGTAGCTTACACCTCTACCAAGTCACCCAGTCTGCTCTTACCAAGGGTGCCAGTGATGTTGGGTTACTAAATCCAATGGTCAATGTTCAGGCTTCATTGTACCTGACCCCTCAACAACATCTGACAGTGTATACTACCACCCCCGCCCCTGTTAAACATGCTTTCCCTTTAGCTTCCCTGAAACCACATGGCATCAAAGACCACATGTACACTGACAGCTCCCAAATTTCTGTCTCTCTCCAGTCCAGACAGCTCCTCTGTCTCTAGACCCGTCAGCTCCTCTGTCTCTAGACCCGTATATTCTACTGCCTACCTATGTCTCTCTTGGAATGTCCAAGACCAACACATCCAGAGCTACACCAATTTTCCCCTTTCCTAAGCTGCTCTATCTCCAGAGCGCCATCTTGGTAAAGACCCATTTTAAACTTTGCTGCTGTCGCCAGACAACAAGCATCATTTGTTCACCAAGGCCTCTGGTATGTACCTCTTAAATGCATTTCACCCACTTCTTTGCATCCCCATGACCAAACCCCAGTTCAAGCCATTAACCCCTCTCACCTCCAACTGGTCTCCCCTCAGCCACTCTTGCTCCTCCAAAGTATTCTCCACACAGCAGCCTGAATGAGCTTTCGAAAAGGCAAAAGTGCTGTCACTTACAAAATCTTTTCAAAGCCTCCCATTACTCCTACAGTTCCAAATCCCTAACCTGGCCTACAGTGGGCTGGCTCCTGCCCACACAGCTATAGTAGCTGGGGCCTTCTTTCTTCCCCCAGCCCTTGTTCTCCAGCCATCTGGCCTTTTTCCTACTCCTTGTGAGTGGAGAGCCTTCCCTCCTTACGGCCTTCACCTTGAGACTGGTATCACTTTGCACGAACTGTTGTCTTGCTGGAAACATCCTCTCCTCCCTCTTCTCCCAACTTTTTACTGAGCTAAGCTCACCGGAGGCCAGCTTAAGTGTCACTTCTTCTAAGCCTTTATGCTTCACCTGTCAGGTTAGGTTCCCCCTCCTCACTACATGCCCTTTTAACACCCTGTACTTCCCCTTCATAGAACTTATCAGAATTGCAAATTAATGCTTTATGAAGTTATCTGTTCTAGGACTGCGTCTATCTTTCTCAAGGTGCTGGCACAAAGCAAGCACTCAAATATCTGAGTGAGTTAATGAACTGCCACTTTGGGTGCCTACAACGTGTGACTGACTGCAGATAGGAGCTTTACCTGAGCTGTCTTACTTAATCCTCGTATCAACCCTTTGAGGCACAGGTACCATGTTTATTATTTCACAGACGCTCGGGGGTTATAGCGTGTGTTCAGGGTAACCCAGCTGGTAAGGACTCCACTTCAGGTCTGTCCAACATCAAAGCCACTGCAGCATACCTCCTCACCTCTGTGCTCCCTGTGGTGCTCACTCACCGCCTTAGACGCGGTGCGCAACCAAGAGGTATGGATGCATTGCCCAACCCTGCCATCTCGTCTGTCCTCACAGTCACCCTGTGAGGTCTACAACTCCCTCTTCCAAATGAGGAAACTGGAGTTTGAGGGCTTCAAAGGGTCACCCAACTGGTAGACAGTCATGCTGGGCTGGAACTCAGGTCTTCTGGCTTCCTGCCTAGGGTGGTTTTCTCTCCAGCATAACTATAGTTAGGCACAGAGAAGACCGTGGTAGTACAGGTGGAACTATGCAGGGAAGCTGTGCAAAAGAGTTAACTAACATAGCAGGCTGAGACTGCTCTCCTTAGGAAGGCCTGCTTGCAAGGCTGGCCCTTGGCTGGTGTCTGGGAATCTGGATTTCGGAAGAGTTCTCACCACCCTAACTGATAGGAGTGGCTCACTGTGCCTAAACTGTTTGTGCCAACAATGTGGTTAATGCTAAACACCTCCTTTCTTTCTGAGAGTCTAGGATTTGGTATGTGCTAGCAGAAGGTGCCTACAAGACTAGCCTTCAATAAAAAACTTGGGCACTGAGTCTTTAATGAGCTTCCCTAGTAGACAACACTTCATACGTGTGTCTCACCTCGTTGCTGGAGGAATAAACGTATACTGTTTAACTGCACTGGGAAAGGACTCCTGGAAGCTCGTGCCTGATTTCGTCTGGACTCTGCTCCACACACACTCTTCCTTTGCTGATTTTGCTTTGTATCCTTTCACTGTAATACATCATAGTTATGAGTATGACTACATGCTGAGTCCTGTGAGTCCTCTTAAAAAATCGCCAAACCTTGGAATGGTCTTGGGACCCCCAACACAGAAGCCTTCTTAATAAGAGATGAATTTTGAGTTTGTTTTGTTCACTCTGAAACACATGGGGTCGCCATGAGTCAGAATCAACTCGATGGCAACTGATGGCATGGATTAGTAGATTAAAATATGAAGGAAGAGGAACGATCTGAGGAAAGGTAGGAATAGACAAGTCAGGTGTATGAGGCACTACAGCCATTTAAGATGGCCTTAATAGAGCTGATGTTGAGAAAATCAAGCATTACAGTTATGAGGTGAAAGAGAGAGGAGCCAGATAAGTCACTCTTGTCAGAAATATCCAGGCTTAGTGAAGTCATAACTGGTATGTTGGTATCAAGGAAGGATACTGAGAGAACGTAGCATCTGGAGGTCCACGGCTAACACATGGTATTGGATATTTCTGAGGATGGTCTGCATGAGTTTCACTGAGCTTGAGGCAAAAATCCTAGTGATATGCTTGGTTCTGAAATCAACCATCTGAAATCTCTCTACTCCAAAATAATCGACTTCAAATCCAGTAAGGGTGACTATTCACTCCTTTCTTTATTCCTGTGAAGTGCCTTTGTCCGTAGCCCAGCAGTCTCTCCCATCCCTCCATCCACCCCTCCTCACCGTCCCAACTTTTTTAATCATTTCTCTTATTTTGCATCTACTTCACACTTAAGCATTCACTTTATGTTCAGTTACTCTGCCCTTAACACAGAGAGGCTTGGTAAGTTTTCCTAGGTATCTGCCCAGCCCCTTTCTCAGAATCCTAACATGAAGTCAGAACTAGGACTTTCATGACATGCTTAGCTTAATCCTACCTGCCTGCATCCATCCCCCAGGGTCAAAGGACTCCCTAACTGAAGGCTTGGGCCTTCCCCTGCTGCTCTAAGCCACCTTCTCTTAATATGGGAGGAGGCGAAGGGCTCTGGCCGGTAGCTTTGCAACAGTTCATCCTCACTCCTCATCCTGCTCTGACTTCATATCTGGATCCCCCTAAAGTAACTGAGGAGCTCGGCTGCAGTTCAAAACCACCAGCCACTCCTTGGAAACCCTACGGGGTAGTTCTACTCTGTTCTATAGGGTCGCTGTGAGTCGGAATCGACTCACCAGCAGTGGGTTAAAGTAACTGCAGTGTTTCAGTGGTAGAATTCTCGCCTTCCATACAGGAGACCCAGGTTTGATTCGCGGCCAAAGCACCTCATACATAGCCACCACCCATCTGTCAGTGGAGGCTTTTGTGTTGCTATGATGCTGAACAGGTTTCAGTGGGGCTTCCAGACTAACACATACTAGGAAGAAAGTCCTGGCAATCTAATTCCAAAAAATCAGCCAGTGAAAACCCTGCTGCTGTGCACGGGGTCACTGTGAGTTGGGGGCTGACTCTAACAATAACAACAACAAAGTAACTGCTCTGTTCCTGGTTGTCAAGCCAATGCCTGTATTTTGCCTCCCAACTCTGTTTGACTTCTTCTGCTAGCTCCTCGTGTTGGCTCTCTGCCCAACACTGTTCTTCCTCCAAGGCTATAGCTGACTGTCCACAAGTCCTTCTAAGGACTGGAACCCCAGAATCCTGCCCCAGAAACCTAAACGCTGTGGCTGGGCCTTCATTGTCTGTTGCTGCCTGGCCCCCTCTCTGCCCTCTGCCCACTGCCCACTTATGGCTCACCCCAGTTACCTCACCACACCCAACCCTATCCTAGCTCACCTACCCTGGTCCATGAGGAGCACCTGATCTCAGACTGCAAAGTGGCAATAACAGGCTAGTTTAAATGACGGTCTACCCTGGGTTTAGGGTCTTGGTTTCATGGGACATCCCAGTTAATTGGTCTAATACCGTGTTTAGTGCTTCTGTTCCACCTCCTAGTCTGTGGCATAGTGCCTAGGGTCTTAAAAGCTTGCAAATGGCCATCCAAGGTACAACAATTGCTCTCTATTTGCCTGAAAAAACTAAGGAAGAAGAAGAGTCAGAAATTGGAGGAGGACATGGAATATGTGGCTAATTGCCTCCGTGAACAACTGTCTCCTTTGTCATCAGACCAGAACAACGGGATGGTGCCTGGCTACCATTACCGAACACTTTGATCAAGAATTCTGTAGAAGAATCCTGATCAAAGGGGGAAAATTTAGAAGAGAAGTTCAATTCTCATGGAATAAAGAAATTCTGGAGCCATGGAGGCTGAATGAACCCCCAAAACTACTGCCCTGAGATAATCTTCAACCCTGAAACCATAAACCAAAAATATCCACTGAAGCCTCTTTTAAACCAAACAATCTTCTAGCTTAACTAGTAAAGTATGTTTACCCTGAGCTTTGTGCTCTTTTAAAAAACTCACTATATGGGATCAAATTGTTAACAACAACTCAAAAGCTTAGGAAGCTTAGGGGGCAGTGACTTTATGTCAATGGGGAAGGCACAAATCAGAAAACGAGGGTCAGAATGGTTGCACAATTTGAAGAATGTAATCAATGTCATTCTATTCTACATGTAGAAATTGTTGAATTAGTGTATGTTTTGCTGTGTATTTTCAACAATATAGTTTTTTAAAAATGATGGTCTACCCTGGCAAGGGGCAGTTCTTTTTCCTGTCTGTTTTTAATTTCAATTTGAATGCCATTAGGCTAGGCATGCATTTTCCGCCTCCCTAGAGACCCCACAACTCCTCTTTCTTATCAAGCACTTAGAAGGAGAAGACTGGTTTTACTGAGTACCCCAAGACTCCAGGCTCTGGGTATACATTGTCTCACTGAATCGTACCAGCAACCCAAGTGGAAGATATTATCTCTATTTACCAGTGGGGATACAGAAGCTCATGGAAGTTGGACAACTTGCCCAGCTCGTACAACTACAACCAGCAAGTAAGACCAGATTCGAATGCAGGCCTGTCAGATTCTGAAGTCCACACTATTTCTATCTACTTTCCCAGTAGTGAAGGCAGCATGTCTTGATCCGGCTGTGAGTTAAGAAGGCTACCCTGCAGTGGTGAGGAAGAGGGACTGGAAGGAAGATGCAGTGGGAAAATGAGTGAACAATTAATAAGGTCATCCAAGAAAGAGGCTGTGGAGATCTGAACTCAGGTAGCGGCCCTGGGAATAAACAGTAGATCAGGACTGCTGGGGAGGAGACAAGGCAGAGGTGATGGAGGAAAGCAGTGATTTCTGCAATGGTTATGGAGAACGTAAGCAGAGAGGGGGACTGGTTCAAGTGTCTACGGGGCTCCCAACACCATGGTGAAGATTTTGTATATCACAACTCAAACTGGCCAAGAAAGAGATCTGGGTGGGAGATGGAGACCACATCTGCCTTCCCTTCAGAGTGCTGGTTTAAGCCTTGGGAGTACAGAGAGCTAGGGAGAAGCACATAGAGAACACATAGCAGCCTGAGGGCTGAGCCTGGGCCCCACGCTGGCGTTTGCAGGGCAGGAGGAGGGCGAGAAGCTTGAGGTCAAGGTATGGAACAGCAGTGGGGTGGTGTGGCACCCTCCAAGAAGACAGGCGGCAGCTGCAGAGCAGGCTGCCAACGGAGGATTACCAGGCTCGGGAAACCTTCACAGGCCATCTGGGCAGCACGGCAGGTGTGCGGCGCCAAGTGAGGAAGAGCAGAGTGCATGTCCTGGCTACTTGAGAAGAGAAGAGCGCTGGGGAGCAGGGGGTCTTCCTGCTGGGTAGGGGAAAGAGTCAGCCAAGCGGGATTAATGGAGGGAACATGCCTCAGAGGGAGAAGGAGAGGAATGAATAGAGTCCAGGTACAGAAGGAGTCTCCCCTTGGTCTGCAGGAGAGTGCTGTCTACTTAAGAAGCTATGGGCAGCTCCAGGGATGCTGTGAATTGGTGAGGAGGGAAGTGGATGGAGCTCATATGGAATGCTTCTGTCAGCTTCTGTCATCTCAAAAACTGAGGCTGGGGATGTGGTGGAAGTGAGTGAGATGGGCACCCACTCCCCACACAAACTCCAGGAGGGGCACTCACTCTGCTCTGCCTTAAGGGTGAGCAGATTTGTTGAGTTCCCACCTTCCTAGTCACTTAACACAGGGTCCAAAGCATCTCCATGTACACTGGGATTGTCACTGCTTTTGCTACAGCACAATTATGCACACATATTGCCTATCTCCAGATAACCAGCATAAAACGTGCTCATTACAACCCAAGTGTTCAGCAACGGGTGAAAGGGAACAAAACATGATACCTCCACATAATGGAGGATTGTTGTTGCTGCTGTTAGTTGCAGAAGAGTAGATTCTCTTACTCAGCCATTGAAATGAATACATGCTTCGACATGGAGGAATCTCCAAAAACCTTATGCTAAGAGAAAGAAGCCAGACACAAAAGGTCACATATTGTATGATTCCATTTATATGAAATATTCAAAATAGGTAAATCCATGAAGAGAGAAAACAGATTGGTCGTTGCCAGGAGCTGGGGAGAGGGAAGAATAGGGAGAGAATGCTGAATGCATATGGGGCTTCTCTGCGGGTAATGAAATTGTCTTGGAACTAGACAGAGGTGATGGTCACACAACATCGTGAATGTACTAAGTGCCACTGAATTGTATGCTTTAACATGGTTAACTTTGTTATATTAATTTAACCTCCATTATTTTAAAAATGCAAAAATATTATGATCATCACTGTTACTACAAATGAACTTTGAATTTCTCTCTCAGGACTGATGCATATTTTCATTTTTATTTTCTCCCTGCCCTTCCCTGCCCCCCTTCCCCCTACCCAAGACACAGGAGAACCAGAGCTTGCCGGAGGCCATGTGGGCCAAGGCTGCTGTCTGGCCTCAGTAAAGCTTTACTTTGAGCAAAGCAACAAACTCACCCGGGGAGTTGGCCCAGCCAGCCTTGGGGACCTCTCCTGGGAGCAGCTGTAGATCCTGCTCCCTGCAGTGCATTCCTCTCTATCCTCAACACACAGAGACACCCAACTGCTACGGCTCTGCTGGAGTGAGCTTCTGCAGCTCCCAGAGGGACCCAGAAAAATCATGACCTGGGCAGAAACAGCTCTTCAGAGGCCAGGTTTGCCACTGCTCCCCAGTCCCCTGGTCTATCAGTGACAAAGGTGTCAGGCAGCTGCTGTGCCTCACCTCTCTAGATGGAATGCGTCTCTGGTTCACTTAGCCTCTTCCCGCCCAGAAGCCCGGCTTCCTCTAGCCAAGATCGGTCAAAGCACAGGAACTGGAGTCAGAAGACTTGGGCTTGGGTCCAGCCCTACCCCGACATGCTCTGGGATCATGCTCCCAACCAGGAAAAGTGGAAGAAACGGCACTTGCCTCTGGCTTCTCTTGGGGAGGCAGTGAGGAATAAATCAAATGAGATAGGCCATTTGTAAACTGTACAGTGCTATCCTGATTTCTGGGATCTACACAGGTCCGAATGAGCCCGGGTAGCACAGTGTTTAGCACTCAGCTGTCAACTGAAAGATTGGCAGTTCAAACCCATCAGCCACTCTGCAGGAGAAAGAGGTGGCAGTCTGCTCCCATAAAGATTACCGTCTAGGAAACCCTATGAGGCAGTTCTACTCTGTCCTATAGGGTCACTGTCTTAGTCATCTAGTGCTGCTATAACAGAAATACCACAATTGGATGGCTTTAACAAACAGAAATTTATTTTCTCACAGTCTAGCAGGCTAGAATTCCAAATTCAGGGCGTCAGCTCCAGGGGAAGGTTTTCTCTCTCTGTCGGCTCTGGAGGAAGGTCCTTGTCATCAGTCTTCCCCTGGACTAGGAGCTTCTCTGCGCAGGAACCCTGGGTCCAAAGGACGCGCTCTGCTCCTGGCACTGCTTTCTTGCTGGTATGATGTCCCCCTGTCTCTCTGCTCGCTTCTCTCTTTTATATCTCAAAAGAGACTGGCTTAAGACACTATCTTGTAGACTTCATTGGTATAACTGCTGCTAATCCATCTTATTACATCGTAGTGATAGCATTTACAACACATAGGAAAATCATATCAGATGATAAAATGGTAGACAATCATACAATCATACAATACTGGGGATCATGACCTAGCCAAGTGATAGAGATTTTTTGGGGACACAGTTCAATCCATGACAGTCACTTATGAGTCAGAATCAACTCGATGGCAACAGGTTTGGTTTTTTTGACACAAGTCCTGCTGGCAGCCCAACCCCTCTCATGAGCCCCATTCAGCACACGTCCCTCAGCTATCAGTCCCTGGCAGCTCATACATCCCAAATGAAGTCAATGCAATTTAACACACATTTGAAACCTTTTACGCCAGGTTTCAGGGAATAATCAAGAATAGACACAGGTCTCACTCTGCGTTTGCTTGGCTGGGCAAAGCTAAGAGTGAGTATCTGTTCACACAGTGGCCAGTGCAGTGTCTGCAGTGGAACTTGCTCCATGTTGCTGGGAACAGGCCATACAGGCATTATTGACGTCTAGGTCTTCTTGTTGGCCCCTCAGACTGAGGAGGAGATGGACAGATTCAGCTTCCTGAAAAACCAGCTGAGGGGCCTGGAGCAGGGGCACCAGAGATCTTGGAGACCCACACCTGGCCCAGCCAGGAGCTCAAGGGTCATTTACAATCTCAGTGCTTCATACTCAACATCTGGGAGATGTGGAGGATAATCTTGCACTAGCCTGATACTCCATGGTTACCATGGAGGATAAAATGAGAACAAAATGACATGGGCAACAAAAAACTGATTTGAAAAGGAAAGAGTTTTATAAACAAGGACCTATTATCTTTTTCTTCAGGGTCCTCCCCACTGAAGCTGAGATAATCACTGAAGGTGTGCTCATCTAAATGCTGACATGCCTTTCCCACTGCTAGCCAAATGGGACTGCCTCAGTGTTAGACAGGGTACCCAGTTCCCTAACTCTGCAACTCATCGCTACTGACTATACCAGTCACTACAGTTAGTACTTCCAGAGGGTAGGCCCCAGCTCCTTTTCCATATTCTTTCTACCACCCTACCACCCATGTGGAGTTACTGGGTGGCACAAACAGTTAACTGCTCGGCTACTAACCAAAAAGTTGGCAGTTTGAACCCACCCAGAGATGCCTCAGAAGAAAGGTCTGACGATCTACTTCTGAAAGATCACAGCCATTGAAAACCCTATAAAGCATAGTTCTACTCTGACACACATGGAGTTGCCATGAGTTGGAATTGACTTGATGGCAACTGGTTTGGCTTCTTTGGTTTCACCACCCCGTACAATGGGTGCTCAGTGATGCTTGCTGACTGATGGAAGCACCACCCATCCTTCCCCCACACCACAGACCTGGAAAAGTCACTTCCTCCATCCTCTCCCCTCAGGCTAGCCTTCCAGATGCTGGCTCAGACGGAGACTTTCTCCTGCCTTTGTCCAGGACCCAGACAGGGAGATTCCAGGATGTGAGAACACAAAATGCACACACACACACACCAAAAAAATAACAAAAATAAGAAAGCAACATCAAACAACCTTTCGAGAGGCTAGACATTTTCTGCTTCTATCTCATCCTTCTTGCAGCAATTTGTCTCTCTTGTTCAAAGTAGAGTAAATTTGGAGGTGGCAGTGTTTTGATGATAAGGTTTTCACCCCATCAATTTTGCTAACTCTACCATCTTTGCCTGAGTGTGCCCAAGGCAGAGCAAACAGCTGGGCTTTGGATTTGAGATGTCCTAGGCCAGCCTTTCCTTGTCTAAAATTATTACACACACCCAGAGCTGTTCTATTCCCAGCTGTTGTGTGCTGTCAAGTCAATTCCGACTCATAGCCATGCAATGTGACAGAGTAGAACTGCTGTATAGGATCTCCTAGGCTGTCATCTTTATGGGGGAGTCCTGATGGTGCAGTGGTTAAGAGCTTGGCTGCTAACCAAAAAGGTAAGCAGTTCAGAACCACCAGCCAATCCTTGGAAACCCTATGGGGCAGTTCCACTGTTTTACAGGCTTGCTATGAATCGGAACTGACTCCATGGCAATGGGTTTGGTTTTTTTAATCTTTATGGGAGCAGATCACTGTATCTTCTCTCCTGAGCTGCTAGGTGAGTTCGAACAACCAACCTTTCGGTTAGCAGCAGAGTGATTAACCACAGCACCACCAGAGAAGTACTTCACCCAATTTCTTTGCAGTTTCTTTCTTTCAGAACTCTTTTAAAATTCAAATATCCCTGGAGGAAGGAACCATATTCCAATGGGCTTAGCCCAGTTCTCACACAGCACCCGTGCCCAATAAATATTTACTGAATTAAAGTGTTTACTAGACGCTTGTCCTCACAGGACATAGGGTCACAGCCCAGGGCTCTGGAGGGTGGGGCGTGCAGGGGGCAGCCTGGGCAAGGAGCTGGAACCACGCCTCATTTCACCCCTCTCACCACTCGCCTAGGGCAGCCTGCCTGCCACAGCAGATAACTGGGTTGTGATGAAAGCAAATCTGAAATAGCCAAATATGGAAACTCTGCAGGAGGGGCAGAACCAGTCTTGAAAGTCGCTGGAATGGCCCAATGGGGACAGCAGCTACAGCGTGACCCTAACAGTCACTGAAAATTCACAGAATTGTCAAGACTCTGCAAAGCAGTAACAAGGGAGAGGCAATCTGGTGGGGAGAGAACCCAGATTCCACGAATTCCCTGAGTGCCCCTTTTGGTTTCTTCCAAGGTGAGGCTTGGTTTCCCCCAAGACACCTTCGAGCTCAACTTCTGGGGTCCTGTGTTTCTCGAGCACGCGCAATAGAACAGTTCGTGGAAGTTTCTATTCATTCCAACAATAAAGTTTTTTTGTTTTGTTTTGTTTTTTATCATTCTGGAGCTGCGCTGGTGTAGTCTTGCAAAGGTGGAGAGTGGTGCCTAAGGGTGCGTGTGGGGGGCAATGGTTTGCATTGTGGATGTGCCTGAAAGCTCTCTCCTACCTGTGCACCCACCCTGAACCTGGCCCCTCCAGTTCACACCGCGCTATGGACCAGCTCCACAGCTCGGGAAACCGTCTCCGTCCTTGCCACACCCTTCCCCTGCAAAGAAAACCCGCCACAGGCTCCGGGGCCCAGCTGCCCCACACTGCACCCACTCGCCCGTATTAGCGGCCCCTTGGCCGCCGGCCTCCCGAGACCTGGGTCCCGGAAGCCTCACTGTCAAGCCCGGCCCCGACGCTCCGGATCCGGCCGGGCCGCCGCCTGGCCGCCCGCACCCCAAGCCATCCCAAGGACTCACCAGATGCGAGGAGGGCGGGAGACCAGGCAGGCCCGGGGCCCCAGGCACCGCCGCGTTTTCGGTTTCAAATTAAATGGGACGAACCAAAAAGCGCTCCTGGTCTCCAACCCAGTCCTAAAGGCGTGGGACTTAATTTCCGCGGCGCTACCGCCACCGGGGCGGCGACTAGCAGGGACTCACCTTTGGCTCGGCGCGCCCGGGCTCCGCTGGCGCGGGTCCAAGACGCGCGGCTACGGCTGGGCGGCAGGCGGCGCGCGCCGAGGAGAGCCGGCGGCGAACTCGAGCTGCAGCGGTTTTCTCAGCCCCGGAGCCGCTGCGCTGAGAGCTCGGCCTGGGGCGGGAGGA
>NW_004443971.1:2015502-2023568 GCF_000243295.1 Trichechus manatus latirostris
ACTGAGGCGGGCCTCGGGGAGCAGTCGGGGAAGGCGGGGCGCATGCGAGGGGAAGCAAAGGGCGAACGCGGAGGAAGGTGTCGGGCAGAAGGCGGAGAGTTACCCAGGCAGTTAGAAATTGAACCTACCCAGTCTAGAATCATTAGTACCCATAAATAAAAATCATTTGGGATTTCCCTAAGTGCGTTTGAATTATGCACATCTTGCTCTTCAACCGCGGGTAACCAAGCTCAGCCAATCCCTTCGTGTTTTGGCCCATTAACTCAAGACTTGAGGTGTGGCTCCAATCAGGCCTTACCCATTCACAATAGTATGCACATTTGCCAGGCCTCCTACCTGGCTGTTGGCCTAGCGCTAGCAATCCTCTAGAGGTGTAAAGCTTACCATTATACCAAGGGCTTCCCAAACATCTCAGCTGATCCTCAAAACAACTTTGTGACATAGGCCATCCCCATTTTACAGATGAGATCTCTCAGGTCCAGAGAAGTGACATGAAAGGAAGTGCCCAAGGCTAAACGTTCAGCGAGTGCTGTGTAGCTAGAGCTTGAACCCAGGTCTCACGACTCCTCAGCCCATGTTGCGAGTACATGATAGTTACATTTTATGTAAAGCAGCCCTGGTGGCACAAGCTTAAGTGCTCAACTGCTAACCCACCCTGCGGCTCCACGGGAAAAAGATCTGGTAAAGATTACAGCCAAGTCAATCCTATGGGGCAGTTCTACTCTGTCACAGGAGATCGCTATGAGTCGAAACTGACTCGACGGCACCCACAAAACAACAACGTGTAAATCTCCTCTGTGAAGATCTGGACCAGAATTTCAGTACTAGCTCCTTCATTTTCAGTTAGGCAAACGTGGGAAAATTACTTAATTGCCACAAGCTTCAATTACTTATCAGTAAAAGAGGAGAATAATCTCTACCTTGGAGGCCACCAACTCAGGTGCACACAGGAGTCAGGCAGGAAATTACAGGCAGAAGGCGGAGGCTGGAGTCAAAGGAGGAAGGAGGAAGTCTAGTGCACCGAGGAGCACATGGGGCTCTAGAGGGGCAGCCAGCTCAGTGCCAGCCTGTTGTGTTTCTAACAAGAGCCAAAAATCCAGATTAACCACTCTGTAAAGAATTTTGGGCTTCAGTTTGGGATTCCAGGTCCACCTCACCAGGTTATTACGAGGATCAAATGAGATGACATTTCTGATAGGCCTGACACAGTGCAGGTGCTTGATGGACCTCAGCTCCTCTCCCTGCTCCCCCACACAATACACCTCCTCTTCTGGTTTTCTACTTCACATTCCCCTTCTCATTACTACCACAGCATATGTAAATCGATCTTTTTTCTTTTAGTTATAGCTCCTTTCACTGGCTAGAAACATCAGTGTCTACAGTGCATATATACAGGTGTGCTCAGGGCCCCTGCTGCTTTCACTGATTGTCTTCTCTCCAAACTCCCCATCCCCAACAGAATAAAGCAGTTGATTTCTTCCAAGAATGATACCCAAGCTTTAAATATGATGGAATCAGATACTGGGATAGATAGTGAATCTATACACGGTGAGAAGTAGGGGCCCCAAGACTCCAGGGCTAGAAGTCTAAGTGGAGAGGCAGAGGAATTTTCAGAGTGTTAGGAAGTCAAGGATGTGTTCCCAGTTCCCCCTGTTGATCATAGAATCTCACGAAAGATGTCTGGGAGAATAAAGACAACCCTGGTATCCAGCCCAATCTGATGGAGGAGACATGCTCCCCCTTCCTCAAGGATCTTGCAGGTGAATAGGAAAGACAGGATATAAATGTACAAATAAAACAAATTATTTACTTATTATTTATTAAGGAGCCCTAGTGTCACGGTGGTTAAGTTGTTTGGATGCAGGAAACATCCAAAGAATACGGAAGAAATACACAGAGTCACTGTACCAAAAAGAATTGGTTGATGTTCAATCATTTCAGAAGGTAGCATATGAACAAGTATTCATATTGAAGGAAGTCCAAGCTGCACTGAAGGCACTGGTGAAAAACAAGACTCCAGGAATTGACAGAATACCAATTTAGATGTTTCGACAAAAGGATGCAGTGCTGGAAGCCCTTACTTGTCTATGCCAAGAAATTTGGAAGACAGCTACCTGGCCACTGCCTGGAAGAGATCCATATTTGTGCCCATTCCATAGAAACATAGAAAGGTGATCCAACAGAATGCAGAAATTATTGAACAATATCATTAATATCAAACGCAAGTAAAATTTTGCTGAAGATCATTCAAAATCAGTTACAGTAGTACATCGACAGGGAACTGCCAGAAATTCAAGCCTGATTCAAAAGAGGATGTGGAACAAGGGATATCATTGCTGATGTCAGATGGATCTTGACTGAAAGCAGAGAATACAAGAAAGATGTTTACCTGTGTTTTATTGACTATGCAAAGGCATTCTACTGTGTGGATCATAACAAATTATGGATAACATAACGAAGAACTGGAATTCCAGAACTCTTAACTGTGCTCATGTAGAACCTGTACATAGACCAAGAGGCAGTTGTTTCAACAGAACAAGGGGATACTGCATGGTTTAAAATCAAGAAAGGTGTGCATCAGGGTTGTATCCTTTCACCAGACTTACTCAATCTGTATGCTGAGCAAAATAATCTGAGAAGCTGGACCATATGAAGGAGAACGAGGCATCAGGATTGGAGGGAGATTCATCAACAACCTGCATTATGCAGATGACACAACCCTGCTTGCTGAAAGTGAAGAGGGCGTGAAGCACTTACTGGTGAAGATCAAAGACTACAGCCTTCAGTATGGATTATACCTTAACACAAAGAGAACAAAAATCCTCACAACTGGACTGATAAGCAAGATCATGATAAATGGAGAAAAGATTGAAGTTGTCAAGGATTTCATTTTTACTTGGATACACAATCAACACCCATGGAAGCAGCAGTCAAGAAATCAAACGACACATTGCATTGGGCAAATCTGCTGCAAAAGACCTCTTGAAAGTGTTAAAAAACAAACAAACAAAAACACTCCCAAAGATGTCACTTTAATGCCTAAGGTTCGCCTGACCCAAGCCATGGTATTTTCAATTGCCTCATATGCATGCGAAAGCTGGACAATGAATAATGAAGACTGAAGAAGAACTGACGCCTTTGAATTATGGTGTTGGTGAAGAACATTGAATATACCATGGACTGCCAGAAGAATGAATGAACAAATCTTTCTTGGAAGAAGTACATCCAGAATGCTCCTCAGAAGCAAGGATGGCAAGACTTCGTCTCACATACTTCCTGGAGAAGGCTATCATGCTTGGTAGAGGGTCAGCAAAAAGGAAGACCCTCAACAAGAAGGACTGACACAGCAGCTGCAACAATGAGCTCAAGCCTAACAGCAATTGTGAGGATGGCGCAGGACCGGGCAGTGCTTGGTTCTGTTATACACAGGGTCGCTACAAGTCAGAACTGACTCAACAGCACCTAACAACAACTAACACGGACTAGTCACTAAATTTTCACCCAGAATAAAAGGGCTAACCCTTTTATCTTTTTCCTCTAGACACCCTAAGATTGCCTCAGACTTGAGAGAGACACAGATTTCAGCTGTTTAATTTTCTGGATAATGTGATATGGTGGGAAACCCTGGTGGCATTGTGGTTAAAGAGCTACGTCCGCTAGCCACAGGGCTGGCAGTTCCAATTCACCAGGTGCTCCTTGGAAACTCTATGGGACAGTTCTACTCTGTCCTATATGCTCTCTGAGTCTGAATTGACTCGAGGGCAATGGGGTTTTTTTTTTTTTTTTTTTTTTTTGGTGATAGGGTGAGAGATTGCAGCCCTGGCTGTCAAGGGAAATGTGCTGATGGAGAGGTTAGGTCGCCACCTACTGAAATAATGGACTAGTGTGTTTACCTTCCTCAGGCTGCTCCTTCTGTGATAAGACTGATGGACATAATGGGTTACAGCAGGGTAAGAGTTCATATCTTCCATAACCTAGGGATCAGTGATATCAGACAAGAAGGGAAAACCGCCACTGTGGGCCTTCCATTACAAATTACAATGCGAAGTCTGTGCCTGTCATGGAAAGACACATGGAAAGTGTAACGCAGCAGCAAAGCACTCCCAGGCAAAAGTAAAACCTCAGGGTCTGTGCACATAGAATGCTCGCTTGCTCACTAAGTAGATGCTGCACTGGGGGGTAAATGAATGCAAGTCTATGGTTTTTCTGTTTTAATTTCCTGAGCCACTGATATACGGTCCCTTTGATTCCATCCAATAACCTTTACCCCAGCTCTGCCTGTCAGTGTGCTGACCACAACAAGAAGAGAGGCAGAAAGTATGAGGGGCTTTCTCACAGAACTGATGTAAAATAAAACAAAACAACACAAAAAGAGCCCTTTTCCAAAAGTACCTCTATGTGTGCATCCAGCAGTTACATCTTTAGCTTAGGAGCTCGAGAAATACCCATGTTCCTTTTGTTCTACCTAGCTTCCCACTATTCTTACCTACCAGTTTGAAAAAAGCAGACCATACCTATTCAATCTGTATGCTGAGCAAATAATCCGAGAAGCTGGACTATGTGAAGAAGAACTCAGCATCAAGATTGAAGGAAGACTCACTAACAAGCTGCACTGTGCAGATGACACAACCTTGCTGGCTGAAAGTAAAGAGGACTTGAAGCACTTACTGATGAAGATCAAAGACCACAGCCTTCAGTACAGATTACACCTCAACATAAAGAATACAAAAATTTTCACAACTGGACCAATAAGCAACATCATAATAAATGGAGAAAAGACTGAAGGTGTCAAGGATTTCATTTTACTTAGATCCACAATCAATGCCCACATCAATGCCCATGGAAGCAGCAGTCAAGAAATCAAATAATGCATTGCACTGGGCAAATCTGCTGCAAAAGACCTCCTGAAAGTGTTAAAAAGCAAAGATGTCACCTTGAAGACTAAGGTTTGCCTGACCCAAGCCATGGTGTTTTCAATCGCCTTATATGCATGCAAAAGCCGGACAATGAATAATGAAGACTGAAGAAGAATTGATGCCTTTGAATTATGGTGTTGGCAAAGAATATTGAGTCAGAACCATGGACTGCTAGAAGAACAAACAAATCTGTCTTGGAATAAGTACATCCAGAATGCTCCTTAGAAGCAAGGATGGTTGCTATAGTCGGAATTCACTTGATGGCAACAGGTTTGGTTTTTGGTTTTGGCATCTAGCCGATAGAGTCTCGGTATGCTGCTAAACATCCTGCAGTGCACAACAAAGAATTAGCTGTCTAGTTAGTGAATAACCCTCACTCTCCCTCCCCACTCTTGTAACCATCAATGAATGTTTTCTTCTGTGTTTACACCTTTTCTTGAGTTCTTATAATAGTGGTCTTATACAATATTTGTCCTCTGTGACTGACTAACTTCCCTCAGCATAATGACCTCCAGATTCCTGCATGTTATAACATGCTCCACGGCTTCATAGTTGTTCTTTATCATTGCATAGTATTCCATTGTGTGGATATACCATAATTTATCCATTCGTCTGTTGATGGGCACCTAGGTTGTTTCCATCATTTTGCTATTGTTAACAGTGCTTCAGTGAACATAGGTGTGCATATATCTATTCGTGTGACGGCTCTTATTTCTCTAGGATATATTCCAAGGAGCGGGATAGCTGGATCGTAAGGTACTTCTATTTCTAGCTTTTCAAGGAAGCGTCAAATCGATTTCCAAAGTGGTTGCACCATTTTACATTCCCACCAACAATGTATAAGTGTTCCAGTCTCTCCACAACCTCTCCAGCATTTACTATTTTGTGTTTTTTTGATTAACACTAGCCTTGTTGGGGTGAGAAGATATCTCACTGTAGTTTTGATCTGCATTTCTCTAATGGCTAATGATCATGAGCATTTCTTCATGTGTCTGTTAGCCACCTGAATATCTTCTTTGGCAAAGTGCCTGTTCACATCCTTTGCCCATTTTTTAATTGGGTTATTTGTCTTTTTGTTGTCGAGGTTTTGCAGTATCTCATAGATTTTAGAGATTAGATGCTGATCGGATTTGTTGTAGCCAAAAAATTTTACCCAGTCTGTAGGTTGTCTTTTTACTCTTTGGTGAAGTCTTTTGATAAGCATAAGTGTTTGTTTTTTAGGAACTCTCATTTATCTAGTCTCTCTTCTGGTACTTGTGCATTGTTACTTATGGTTTGTATCGTGTTTATGACATGCATTAGGGCTCCTAGCATTGTCCCTATTTTTTCTTCCATGATCTTTATCATTTTCAATTTTATATTTAAGTCTTTGATTCATCTTGAGTTAATTTTTGTGCATGGTGTGAGGTTTGGGTCTTGTTTCAGTTTTTTGCAGATGGATATCCAGTTATGCCAGCACCATTTGTTAAACAGACTGTCTTTTCCCCAGTTAATGGACTTTGGGCCTTTGTCAAATATCAGCTGCTCATAGGTGGATGAATCTATGTCTGGATTCTCAGTTCTGATCCATTGGTCTATGTTTCTGTTGTTGTACCATTACCAGGCTGTTTTGACTACCGTGGCAGTACAATAAGTTCTAAAATCAGGCAGCATGAGGCCTCCCACTTTGTTCTTCTTCTTGAGTAATGCTTTACTTATTCGGGGCCTCTTCCCTTTCTGTATGAAGTTGGTGATTTGTTTCTCCATCTCATTAAAAAATGCTGGTGCAGACTTCTGGGCAACATGGCGTTATAGTTGGAAGAACCACACCGTCCCTCCACAGCAAAGATCAGAAAAACTAAGTCAAACAGAGTCACATGTCACTCTTGAAACCCTAAGCATTAAATGAAGAGATAAAGAACTCAGCCAAACACCGAATGGAATAAGAAACTGACAGAGAACAGAGAGCGAGGAGAGATACATGCAGAGGTCCCCTATCAGCTACCGCAGCATGGATCCGCCATCTTGGACTCCTATCAGAGATCAGCGAACAGGGAGTATGAGAAAACAGATTCACAGAGCTTCCAGCAGGAGACAGAACAACCGGTAACCAGCCATATACGCTTTCCCACCCCCCACCCTTCTTCCCCCCCAGCTTAGCCTCCTCTGCTTCCTGCAGCCACATTCTCTTGGCTGGGAAGCACTTGGATTCCACCCACCCGCACTGGCCGGCTCCCTGAGTGCATTTTGTTGGCTGCTGGTATTGCTTTTTTCCACTTCTTTAGATTTCTTCCTTCCCTCTCACCACTTCCTCCTCCTTTCTCTCAAATACCTGGCTCTGAATGCCATCACTGCTTCTTCCTGAAAGGCTGCGAAACACCTCTTGACTGTGAAACTGCTTCCCAGCCCGTGCCGCCATGCTGGTGGGACCCCTGGGCTTTTATGCTTGTTTGTTTGCTCTGATTTGTTCTGTTTTGATTTGCTTGTTTGTTTTCTTTTTCTTTTCTTGGCATGGGAGCCCCTTCTAGCTGGGCAGTATGCCATGCCTTGGAAGTTACTCCCTTACTCTGCGCAGATGCACAGGGACATCCTTGGGGGCATTTGTTTTTTATTTCTGGGTTTTTTTTTGTTTGTTTGTTTCTTTGTTTTCTTCTCTCTCTTATTCCCTTTTTGTTTTTCTTCATTTCCAGTTTCTTGATTTATTCATTTTCTTTTACCCTTTTTCCTTTTTTTATTTTTGTTTTTCCCCATTTCTCAGTCTCTCATCTCTCCACTCCAATAGCAAGCTCCCTTAGCACTCTTTTTTGTTTGTGTGTATGTTTTTGGCTCCTGCTCCTCTCTCCTTTCTCTCATCTTTCCCATACCCATCTTAGCTCCACACGTCACAGTCTACCCCCTACTTCCTGCCTACCTGCACCATGCGCTAAACATCACACTCCCAAGCAGCAGAGGCACGGCCTACTGGAAGCTGCCCTGCACCGATTCCCGGTCTGCACTGTCAGCCCTGGTACGTGTCACAAACAACCCATCCCAGCAACTCTCCTTCAGCTAGACCTGCCCTGCTGTACCATACCTGAGTGACTGATCCTGCCTATTGGAGAAGGAGGTGAAAAATATCATGCCCACAGACAAGCAAACAACAAAGAATGCACAGCCCGCCTGCTCGGACAC
>NW_004443971.1:2028535-2059591 GCF_000243295.1 Trichechus manatus latirostris
GTTGTTCAGTTTCCATGTGTTTGATTTTTTTCCCTTGCTTTTTCTGTTGTTGATTTCTACTTTTATGGTATTATGGTCAGAAAAGATTCTTTGTAATATTTCGCTGCTTTGGATTTTGTTAAGGCTTGCTTTATGGCCTAATATGTGGTCTATTCTGGAGAATGTTCCATGTGCATTGGAATAGAAAGTATACCTGGCTGCTGTTGGGTGGAGTGTTTGGTATATGTCTATGAGATCAAGTTGGTTGACTGTAGCATTTAGGTCTTCCACGTCTTTGTTGAGCTGCTTTCTGGATGTTCTGTCCTTCACCAAAAGTGGTGTGTTCAAGTCTCCTACTATTATTGTAGAGCTGTCTATCTCTTTTCAGTGCTGTTAGAGTTTATGTATTTTGGAGCCCTGTCGTTGGGTGGGTAAATACATATTATAGTTATGTCCTCCTGGTGTATTGACCCTTTAATCATTATATAGTGTCCTTCCTTATCCTTTGTGGTTGATTTTACTTCAACGTCTATTTTGTCAGAAATTAATATTGCCACTCCTGCTCTTTTTGAGCATTGTTTGCTTGATGAATTTTTTTCCATTCCTTTGAGTTTTAGTTTGTATCTTTAAGTCTAAGGTGTGTTCTCTTGTAGGCAGCATATACACGGATTGTGTTTTTTATCCAATCTGCCACTCTCTGTCTCTTTATTGGTGCATTTAGTCCATTTACATTCAGCGTAATTATTGATAGGTATGAGCTTAGTGCTGTCATTTTGATATCTTTTTTTGTGTGTCGTTCAGTTTCTTTATTCCACTTAATTTTCTGTGCTGAGTCATCTTTACGTATTTTCATTGTTGTTTTGTGTTTGCTTTATATTTTTGTTTTTTTTTTTATTTTGACGTGTAGTATTGTTAGTTTCCTTTGTGGTTACCTTAATATTTATCCCTATTTTTCTAAGCTTATACCAGTCTTTTATTCTTTATATCACCCTGACCTCCTCTCCATATGAAAAATCTATGTCTACGTTTTTTAAGTCCCTCTTTGTTTGAATGTTGTCATCTTTTACATATTGACATCTCTTTCCCTATTTTCAGTGTTTTAGCTTTGATTTACTTTTGTGACTTCCCTATCTGGGTTGACATCTGGTTGCTCTGTCCTGTGTTCTAGTCTTGGGTTGTTATCTGATGTTATTGATTTTCTAACTGGAGGACTCCCTTTAGTATTTCTTGTACTTCTGGTTTGGTTTTTGCAAATTCCCTAAACTTCTGTTTATCTGGAAATGCCCTAATTTTGCCATCATATTTGAGAGACAGTTTTGCCATCATATTTGAGAGAAAGGATATACAATTTTTGGCTGGCAGTTTTTTTCCTTCAAGGCTTTATATATGTCATCCCATTGCCTTCTTGCCTGCAAGGTTTCTGCTGAGAATTCCGAGCTTATTCTTATTGACTCTCCTTTGTAGTTGACTTTTCGTTTATCCCTAGCCGCTCTTAAAATTTTAGCTTTGGTTTTGGCAAGTTTGATTATAACACGTCTTGGTGATTTTCTTTTGGGATCTACCTTATGTGGGGTTCGATGGGCATCTTGGATAGGTATCTTGTCATCTCTCATGATATCAGGGAAGTTTTCTGCCAACAAATCTTCAACAATTCTCTCTATATTCTCTGATACCCCCCTGTTCTGGTACTCCAGTCACTCGTAGGTTATTCCTCTTGATAGAATCCCACATATTTCTTAGGGTTTCTTCATTTTTTTAAATCCCTTTATCTGATTTTTGCCTTAAATAAGTTGGTGTCAAGTGCTTCATCTTCACTCTAATTCTGATTTCCATTGCCTCAATTCTGCTCCTATGACTTTCTGTTGTCTAATTCTGAAATTTTATTGTTAATCTTCTGGATTTCTGATCGCTGTCTATGGATTCTTGCAGCCTGTTAAATTTGTCATTATGCTCTTCTCTAATCTTTTTAATTTCCTCTATTGTGTGTTCTGTGCTTAGTTTAATTTCCTTCCTAATTTCTTGAAGAGTTCTGTATATTCATCTTTTGTATTCTGCCTCTAGTAATTCCAAGAAATTTTCGTCCTCTGGAAAATTTCTAGATTATTCTGGGAGCTTGCTGAAGCCATCATGGATTGCCTCTTTATGTGATTTGTTATTGACTGCTGTCTCCGAGCCATCCATAAGTTATTATATTTATTTATGTTTGCTTACTGTATCCTAGCTTATTGTTTTGATATGCCCAAATAGGCTGCTCGTATGAGCTAGTTTTATTACTGGCACTTTTGAAGCTCTAATGTCCTATCACCAGGTGGTTAGATCTGTTATTAGGTATGTGAGCTCAGGAGTCCACCCACTCCTCCTGTATGGATTCAACTCAGGTGCCCAGGCAGACAGCCACCAAGTGTGTGGTGTAGGCTCTCACAGTCCTAGATAGGCATGGGTGAAAAGTGTAGGCACAGACATCTGCCTGCAGCAGGGGGACACACTCTGAGCAAGGCAGGGGGCTGACGGCCACCCCCTAGTGTCCAGGAGGAAGGCATGTCCCTGTTCCCCAGAGCATGTAGGTGGGTGGGTTCTGCAGCCGGACTATGAGCACCTAATGCTGTTGGCTGTAAGGACTGGGGGGCACCTCTTACTCATGGGCCCCTATCACAGGTGGCTAGGTGGCATGGGTGGAGCCACCAGTCCTCAGGCCCCTGATGTGGGTAGGTGAAGACCCTGCTTAATGGGCAGAGCAGTGTCAAATGTCAAGAACCTGCCACTTCACAGCTGAAAACAGTTGAAGTTAGACTTCTGATATATACCCTGTTGTACTGGGGTAATGAGGGCCTACGCTGTTGAGATGGGCCCACACAAGTCTATGCAGGGGGAAAAGCACTCAGAGTCTGTGGATCCCTTATGCCTGTGCCTAGGCAAAGGAGCTGTGCCTATCCTGGGGTCCTGGCTTAGCAGAGCCGGCAGTTTATTTTTTCCCGTTTGTTAATCTGTTCACTCTCCAAGGCAGAGAGAAAGGCTCCGGGCGTGTGACGGATCCTACTTCTGGCCCAGGGGACTCGGCAATTGCTGACGCTGGTCCGGGACCCAGTGAAGAGCAGGGAGCCAGGAGGTAAATGGGACAGAGATTTTTCCCTAAGGGGGCTGTTTATGATCTGCGCGCTAAGCCGTACACAAGTACTTATCTTTCACTGATGAGGGCTGCTTCTCACTGGTCCTGGGTGGTCATGTAGACTCTGGCACTGGGTCTCTCCTGGTGTGGAAAATGCACCTCCCGAGTACTGCTGCTTGCCTGCCTCACGGCTCACCCGTAAGCTGCTCAGGCCTGAAGTGCTCAGGCTCTCACGGGCTCAGGTCTGGCAACTTCTCGCTGCTTCCGAACCGTCTCTCCATCCACCTGCCACTCAGTCCGGTTCCTCAACTCTGCCTTGGATGTTCAGGGCTCCCAAATTGCCATGTATAATCGAATCACTTTCTTTTTCGGGTCTCTGTTGTAAGAGGGTCCACCGGAAGCGTGTGACTACTCCGCCATCTTCGCCCTGCCTCTCTCGTACCTTATGTTTAAATAAAATCATAGGGAATAAAAATTTAACCTTTAAAAAAATAATCCAGAAGGGGGTGGATTATATAAAGAATTAGAGACATCAACTCTTACCACATTTAACATTGTGAAGACTGCTCCCAGATATCTTCACTTGATATCCACAGTACATTTTCCATTGGGACCCTGGTCACCTAAACGCCAGCTTTAGGATTCTACGCTTTAAGAATTTACCACATTGTAAAGACTTATTCCGTTATCAACAGACAATAGTCGACAGTCTACTTTAAATCCAGTAATGACAATTTGCAAACACACCAATCCAACACTAATTTCTAGTCTTTGTTTTTTTTCCCTTAAGTGTACAGGACTTATGAGAACAAAAAGGATAGATGAGTCCTTATGGCTTTTCTTCTCCCTACTTCTGAGTGACTGCTTGAGCAGCCACTGAAATGACAATTCTTTTGAAAAACAATTTATTTAGACGTAACACACACACTTAGCATTCCTTTAATGTTTAGACCTAAAACTCCGTTACTAAAACATATTGCTGCAAAATATTCCTTCACTAAGGCAGTTATTTAAAGTAATAATAAAGATGAAGGTTGGGGGAGTTAGTTTTTCCCAATGCAGAATATTCCTTCACTAAGGTAGTTATTTAAAGTAATAATAAAGATGAAGGTTGGGGGAGTTATTTTTTCCCAAGAGAAAGCAGTTTACGTATTCCCATAAATCAGCTGTCAGAAAATGAGGTAAAGTTTCTTATATTTTCTAACAGAATATAACATGGTTGGGCAAACCTGATTCTTGGACTCTTTCAGAATTCACTTATTCTATTATCGTTATAAATGCTGCAAATCTATAATGAATGTTTAAGTTAAAAAAGAAATACAGATTTTAGTTTTTTTCTTATTTTTCCTGTAATCAGAATATATTCATAATCTGTTTTTGGGAAGCACAGAGAGATCCTGCTTAGAGTTCTAAGTCAGCTTATTATTATTTCTGAGGAGAGTCTGATACGCCAGTGTTAACTGCTCAGTATTTATTAATATTTATGGATAATAAAGATTCCTTTGATAGCAGGAACATTAAAATAACAACATATTAAGTAAACCAGTACTTTAATCAAAGCACTTGCATTAATACTTCTTTCAAAATCATGACAATTTTACATTCTTTCATCTTTATTTTACATTGTTTTACTCACTTAATTGCAAACTTATTACAAATAAGTTTTGATCATAACTTACCTCCATCCTTATTACACTGGAATGAAATTATGTATTTTTTTCATTAAATTTATCAGATGTGTCAACAGTGTGATTTATTTCTATTTATGTAATAAAAACGAAAACAAAAAACACTTGGGTATAGATTTTTGAAAATGATAACCCTGAAATTAATGAAGATGGTCATTAAGAGATTTCTAGGTTTTGATTTTTTTATAAAAATCATATTTAGAATTTCACAGTAAAGAGGTTCTATAATTCCTCATACAACATGAAATTATGTAAAAATAGAAGACATAGACATCTTTAAATCTTTAATCCGTTGATTAAGCAGCAAGCATATCACTCTTCCAGGCCAAACACTTCTTAAACAAAAAAGAAAAATGACGTGCAAAATATTTACAAAAGATGCAAAGCACACAATAAAGACATCTCACTATATACATGTGTCATATTACTAATAAAGATTTTTCTACTGTGTGCTCTAATGTACGTCAATTACAGCACATCCCTCAGATACAGCACCTTGGCCCATGTCTGGGATAGGAGAGATTTTAAATGAATCACAATATACTGAACAGCTGGACAGATGTTGAGGCTGACCAACTTGACTGACATATGCTACATATCGTATACTGAAAGTCTACTGACGAGACAAGACAATAAAAGCTGTAAAGGTTATAGTATGCACATATACAAGACTTGATCTAAGTATTTTTTAAAAATGCTTTAGATATTTTCTTTTAAGATATATAACTGTCTCCCATGGCTTTTAAAGTAAAATTCTTGAATACTAAGAAATTTTAAATCAGTTTGATTGTATTTGTTTACCATCCAGGAGCAGGAACTATTTGAGATTATCCAATGAGAAAGAAAGGACCCATCCTGGAAAAAGATTTTTACACTATGGCAGAACTTGAGGTCCTTGTGGAAAGAAGTGGTCTAAATTTCTGAAGCATAACTAACCAATGAATTAGTTTTAGTTCTTTAATGCTTCAGAGGCAATGGTAGGGACTATTTTCCAATATTTTGGGAAAAATATGACCGCTCAAAACTAAGTTCTTGAATGCTGACCATGTTGTGAAGTAGTTCTAAATGGCATGAGAACGTGACCGTGCATTCAGCCTTCTGTTCCACCAGTACAGCAATCTAAGCGACCTGCCCCTTCGCACAAGTCATGATTCCAATATTATTCTGCCAAAAATATCAGTAACACACTGCTGAAATACTATCACTTGTAAAATATTCTTTATAGGTGCTTAATGATTATGTGTTGAATTGAGAAGACTTGAAATATCTTTTTTTTTTAATAAAAAGGGGTCTCAGCATTTTAACAGCACAATTGTGACAATATACTAATACAGTTTTAGGTAACACAGAACAAGTTCTCAATTTTATTTTATGAAATAATGTTGATGATTTAACCCTAAACCAAACCCACGAGTACAGGTCGGCTGCAAAGAATACACAAATGTACCCAAACAGTACAATGGAAATTTATCAAGAAAACATCTTTTATATTAAGTGCAGACCATATTAATAAGGATGAGGGCAATTTTAAGTTCAGAAAAATCTAAACACAAAAGGGTACTGGCAAATAAATGCTTCCATAACCACCATCTCCACAAAAATGACAAAATATAATTCTCTTCTAAAGTTTCCAAGTGTAGGAAACTACAGGCAATCCCCGGGTTACAAACGTCTGACATATCTACAACGCTTAGTTACGAACCAACACCTACAAAAGTCTATCAGATTAAACATTCAAGGTACATACAATGGTTCATAGTAACAAACGGGTGCTACTTTGTGACTCGCATCAAACATTATTATTACTGTATAATTATGTTAAGGATTTTTTAGTGTATCTGGAAGTGTTTCTCTAATGTTTTTTATGCATAGAAAGGTACACTATACTATATACTAAGACAAACATTTGACAAACTGACGTTAGATACGAACCGTACCTAACTCTTCTGACTTCCTTACAAATTCAACTTACAGATAGACTTAGGAATAGAACTGGTTCGTAATTCCGGGGACCGCCTGTACTAGTTAAAAGTACACAGCATTTAGAAACATTAAAAAAAAGAAAAAAATCAAAATTAACTCCATTTTCAAGGAACTTAAACAAAAGACACTGTACTTGAACAAATTAAGTTCTTATCTGTATGTAAAATTATTATTCCAATCCTCTTATTACTGACAGATGATGGGCCAACGACCTTTAAACAAGGACTTTGCACTAAGACCCTTAATTGTATGTTAAAGGGCTAGCAGATTCAGTACATTCTTTGTGGTTTCATATAATTGCTTTGCAATTGATTAAACTGCTTTCTTTTAAAGGAATAATTAAAATTCCTCTGGAAAAAAAGCAACATCTTTTGAAAAATGGATATGTAGCTATAATTTCTTAAATATGCATTAAATGAACATGTCAAAATGTGAAATGCAGGCTTATTCTTGTGCTCCTAACATAGGAAAATACTTTTTAAAAATTAAATTAAAGAAAAAAGGAAAAAAAGTCAAACATCCTTAACTAAAGAAAATTAAGGAGTTTCTATAATTCCTAAATCAATATTCCTGTACTAAGAGCCCTGACTATGAAGAGGCTGGAATATAAAGAACTTCAATAAAATAAATATAGTAAAAATAACAACAAAAAACCCTTGGTATACAGAATACTTAATCTTTTTTTTTTCTTCTTCCTTTTATGAGATCACATCGCTGAACATATACTCTAGAAAGGAGGCTACCTGGAGGCTTTTTGCTGCATAACATTTTCGTCTAGTGAACTGAGAAATTTCTTAGACACCCACTTACGCTACTCCACTGTCACAGAAGGAGTTCGCAGCCTCAGTATCTGTGAAGGATTATTCTTTTCTCTCTTACATCAGTCAGATGAGCACTGGTATAGTGATACAGTGAAGAGTTACTGCAGCTCTGTCCAATTTAATTTTTAGTGCAGCGAGGACTGTGAATCTGTCTGAATTCCGATAAGTGACGGTGGCTGTTGACCACCAACTGTGGACAACACTGGCCTTGGGTTTAGACGGGGTGGCATAGAATTAGCAGGGCGGATGAGAGGTGGTGGAGGCTGATTTAAAGTTGGCCGGGGCTGGATGAACCGAGCCTGCTGCTGGAGTGGAGGAGGCTGCCGGTGAAGAGCAGGGGCAGCAGGCAACGCTGGACGAAGAAGTGGTGGAGGCTGGTTCAGAGTGGCAATAGGGGCTGTTGGTGTTGGAGTGGATGATGGGGCAGGAGGAGATGGACCCAGAGTCCGAGGAGCCTGTGGGGCATGTGCCTAGAGGTGAGAAAACAAAATACACGTATGAGATGATGGTTCCTAATGAACTTAATATAATATAGGTTGGGCTGTCACAGGAAAAACAAAACAAATCAAAACAGAACAAAAACGTAACACCAGTATTTACTGGAAGCACAAGCTTCTATTATTTTAAACAAAACAAAAAACCAAAACCCAAAAAAGCAACGAAGCTACCAAACAGGCATCTTATTAGTAAACAGCTTAACACTGGAAATAAAAAATAAGACTATGAAAGAACAATACACTCTCCATTCTTCTAGGATCAGAACTTAGCATGTTATTATGACTTAAGAGTCACGAGAAATGCACCTCTGAGTAAGTGTATTGTCAACCTTTCATGTTCACTTAGCTAGTCCTCTGACAAATTAACCTTACAGAACACCACAGAAAATGGTGACTCCTCAACTCATATTAGCTCAAATTCCATACACAAACACACCTCCTCTTCTTCATCAGTGCTCTTCCCTGATGGCACATTAGAAGCACTTTTTGTCTCCTCCCCTAAAGTAGAAGCATCACCATTAGAGGCCTGGGTTCCTTGTTCTGCTTCCCACTCCTGCAATACCTCCTCTAAGTTAAACCGACGCCTGTAGTTTACAAAGAAGTTCTTCACTTGGCCAACAGTCTTGTTGCCAATTACATCTGCAATAGCTTGAAAATCTTTACCATATTTGCGGACACCTGGAAGGCAAAGTAAATAATACACCTGTGAAGGATCAGTAAGGAGAGCTGTGTGTACTATACATCATGCACACACAAAAGATATCAGCAATGAATATCCTTTCTGATAAACTCTGCTCATTTCTCAATTCTGAGATAGAGGCTAAGATAATCAGGGTCACAGGATGAAAACTATCAATTATGACATTTCATCAAGCCAGCTACTTGCCTTCAACTGAACAATTATAAACTTACCATTTTTTACATACTCAGTTATTTCCTCCAATCCTCTCTTGAACTCTCAAATATAGTCCATTATTGTAAAGCATTGAATTCTTTGTTCCATCCTCAATTCCACATTCATTTATTTCCCTAGTAGCCAGTCACCTAAATTTGAGCAACACCGTTTGTAAACAAAACTGGATGGGAATGAACCATCTCTTTTATCACCTCAATGGACTGAGTGAGTAGCCTTAGGGTTCCCCATTAAGAAAAGCATTTTAATTTAGGTTTTAATGCTCACTTCAATATGATTACCTGCCCATTCCACCAGGGTACCAAGGAATAGAAAAAGAGATAATAATTTAAACATAAAAAAGAAAGACAATCATCAGAATCTGATGGACAAAAAATGTTAAGGTATTTTTCATAGTTGGATTTTAACTCTTTTAATAGTTCTAAAGCCTGTGTATGTGAAGGATTCTAAATTATGCTCTTCAGTCTGAATAATAAGATTATAGTAGTAACCACTAGCAGAGCACTTGCTTTGCTCATCATCACTATCTTACACCTTAGAAGGGCTGTACAATTTGAGAATCTAACTTTTCATCAAGGAAGTTTTATTATAATGAATAGTCATACTTGATTTATGAACTTGAGATTACCAATTATTCCACAGAATTTAAAATGACTTTATATAATCAGATAGACACTAACTTACTCTTAAGGGAATTCTAAAGAAGTTTACTCACTCATTCTAGAATGAGATGCACTTCGCTCAAAACATAAAAGTTGTGGGGAATTTTGATTTTATAATTTGATAACTACTTTTAAAATAGCAGAAACAGTAACTCATTAATGAAGGAGATAAGAGACAAAAAATACTGATGTTTATGTATTAAAGTCTGTACTTCAATATAAAGAGGGGTGTAGGTAAATAAATAAGTGTATAACAGATGAGAGCATAATATAAGGGTATGTTAATAGCCAAGCACAGATGCTAGACATACTCTTAACTGATACCAACTGGTACAAATATCCCATTACCTTAAAGCACCATCACATTGAGGCATAATTCCCATTTTTAAATTCTGTCCTCAGATTATACTGAGAAATTGAGAATAAGCATCTCTAGCTACATTCAATTAGCTGGGCTCGACTCTATGGAGAAAAGCATTTTGGGTAGCAGGTCTGACACTATTACCTATAGGCATATTCCATTTTTAACACAGAGTTTTAGGTTTGTAAACTATGGTCATTTTCTCTGTTCTCAAAGGGAAAGACATATATATGACAATAAAGTAATAATGATACTAAGGCCTAGTTTAGAATTTATATTCTCTTAAAATCTGTGAGTTGATTTTCTGTTTGAATTTCATAGTTAAGTACGAATTATAATAGTGCCTAGGTTCTACTGAGGGTTTATTTGGCAATAAAAATCTAGGGTTATTTCACAGTAGGGGGCATTGTTGTATATATAGTCAAATACTTCTCTACCACTTAAACTTTGGAAGAAAGCAACTCTTTTAAAATGGCTGAGTTTCTGTGCTATTTCTAAAAGTAAAATTTGATCATTGCATTGAAGAATAACTAATTAGATAGCAGACATCGTACTCTATCAGTATACTAATTTTCATAAGGGATACTTAATTCACATCTAGAAATGGCCAACCCTGAACACATGAGTTTAGAAATGAAAATCTTAAATAAACCTAGGAATTAGATCTTCTGTATCCTAGAAAGAAGTTACATTAGAACTAACTCTGACGCTAAATCTGAAGATATTACAACCCTCAGAATACATATGTTTAGCCAAAATAATCCAAAACCTACCACTAAATTGTCCCCAAGCCTGATTCCGTGATACAGCTCTTCTTCTGACTTTATTCCTTTTGATCTTTCACTTCTTTATTTTCTCTTGCTTAATGGAATTTACCTTGTCACCATTTCCAAAATTATAGACCCCAAACCCAGAACTACTTCCTGTAGCAGTTTTAGTTTTTCCAGAGACTTTGGATGTCAAGGACTTTTTTCAAGTAACCTAGATTCTGAGTCAAATGTCTGTATGCTGTTAACTCATGTATGCCAGCAGTCTTGTATCACCTACTTTGCAAAATCTTAAGCCTCAGATTCCACTGCAGACTTCTGTATTCTGGCTGAGGATCCCTCTCCATCAGTGTGCTGAGAACAAGTGTGCCCTCAGGACAGTAGGGAAGGCTCCTTGGTCTCCTCTGGACACGAGCAACCTTATCTGTTTGCACCATTGTATTGTGACAAATTTCCTAATTTTCTCTGTGTGCTATGATGTGAAAACGGTTGGAAATACTGTCCTCCGGAATACAAATCAGCACCAGCATTGCTACAGTGCTGAGTAGACAAACAGGAAGTACTCAGGAAATAGGATTGTGTTTTCTCATAAAACCTTATTCTATTTTTCTTCCCAAGTCTTCTTAAAGCCACAAGTGGTATATATGACTAACTTCTTTATCACCTTCACATTTCCAATAATGCTGCTCAACAGATTGCTTTGATTAGAAGGCAGAATTCTTAGACTCTGTGCTGTAGCTGGCAACTAGGCAAACTCTAGTCAAAGACTGACTGAAGAAAAGACTTAAATGGAACAGCTTCTTCAGACGAAGCCCAACTGTGATTTGGGAGGACAATCTAGCAGCGGGTAGTGACCGGGAACAAAGGACTTTAACAACATACGGCATCAGAGGCATCAGAGCTACCTCCGTTCCAATCTGTGCCTGGGAGGAAGGGCAGTCTATCCTTTACCCAGAGTTTGTAACAAACCAGGCAATCTGCTTGCTTTATCATCTAGGGAATTAAAGATGATTAAACTCTCTTCCTAAAGATATAAAAGGCTCAGGCCCAACTGAACCATAGTTACTAAATTAAATAAACTTCTCAATTTTGGGGCAAGAGGACAGTTTTTTTAAGGCTCATTAGAATAAAAATTTGGAGAAACTTGCAAGAAGCAAGTTATAAATCTCCTAGGAAGACGAAAAAGTTATTTTCAATCAAATTTGTAAATTTCATTTGAAGTTACAATGAAACAATTTGGTTTTCTACTCTGTAGTAGATAATACCTTATAATCTTTAATTTATATACTTTTAAACTTGTTTGGTAATTAACATAAAAAAGTAACTCAATAGGATATTCTGTTATTACATTTTATGAAATTCTACATTTGTCCACGAGGAGTCTATACTACCCAACACAAAAACATCCATTCTTATTTTTTGAGCTTTGGCTAGTAAGATGGTAACTTCAGGAACATTTACAAATATGGTGTTTCTTAACTCTGGACATGAAATCACAGAAATTTTTTTTTTTTTTAATTAGAAGGGATATCATTGGATAGCTGCTTTCAGTATGTTTAAAAAGTTATTTTTAAAATTTGATTTTAGATTACCAAAAAAAAAGTCAAATTACTAAGAGTGGCAAGCTGCTGCTGCAGAGTGTAATTTTGGGGGCATTTTTTTCTGCTTTTTATAGCAAAATTTCTTAAAATGAGCATGCATTTAGTATGATAATTGGGAAACATTAATTTCTCAAAAATCTATTTTTGAAATAATAGAAACATTGTGACATCTAGAAACTCCAGGGATGTGGCTGTTTTCTATCAGTAAGAAATAAATTTTAAACCCAAACCATTTGGAAACATGTACTTCTTTCTACCTCCTGTAAATTTTTTCAAGAAATCAGAATTAATGAAGGTGGAAAAGATATCTACAGCAGTGGGACAGCGACTGGTGCACCCATGCAAAGGCTAAATGTCAAATGCATCCTCCTTCCAATGTCTCTTCTTTCTCTTCTGGGTCATGCAGTCTACTTTCCTTGTTATAACTTAAATTCCATTACAAAAAGGCTGGAAATACTGAATCATGAATTATTTGAAGTAAGTGTATCAAAGGGCTGACAATTACACTTTTGGACTTCCACTCTTATGGTATCTCTTATAACTGAAAACTCTCTACAGCAGAGTGGTGTCAATTAAATGGAAAGGTATGAATCTCCACTTCTTTTTGGCTCTTCATATAGAGGGTTATAATCCTGTTTTTATCAATTGCCCAATCTAGTTTTTCTCCTACTTTATGAACCATTCTAGCTTTTTTAAAAAAGTATGAGGTAAAATTAGAAAGAAGATAATTTGTAGACTTGCAACTTCAGCTCTCTTAAAAAAAGAATGTATGTATGAACTACAGGAAGAGACAGTAACATCTAACTATAAACAAAACCCAACAGAACACAGTTGTGTCATTTCCTGTTTTATATGAGAAGGCAGGGAATATGAAAAGAGAACTAAAAATTAAAGTTAACATCAAGTTAAACAAGGTTTTATTAAATAAAATTATAAAGTTAACAAAACTGGACATTTTTTTGTTTATCCTAAAACAGCACAAATGTTGTCGTTGGGAAATATATCTTTTTTTTTTTAGTACTAATGACTAGAAAATGAACACATTTAAGACCTAAAATAAAAATGACAAATACTTTATACCATGCTACTGCCTAGCACACACTTGTAAAGAATAAATGGTTTGTACTATCATTAAAATATAGTTATTTTCGAAAACAGCCCAAGAATTTTTCCCTTTCACATGAAAAAAAGCAAATACACCTAGAATCAAATTCCTTTCTTAATTCTTGATAAATAAAAGGCTGTTTATAGGAATATTGTTTGATTTTACAGTGTATTTCTAAAAAGCACTACAGGTGAGGAAAAAAAGTGTATATATGTATGTGTGTGTGTATATTAATTTATACGGCACAAGCTACAAACAAGGGTAACAGCTCACCATTAATGCAAATATGAGAAGAGCATAACTGGTCTCAGTGTTAATGCAGATGCTATTAAATAGAAAATTTAGGTACTGAAGGTTGGAACAGGTGACAGAAATTGTAGAAATATCATTCTCGGCAAATGTTTTGATGGGATTAAATTATCTGCGTTTATAATATCCCACTTGGGGACTCTTGAAGAATGTTGAAATTATAACATAGCTAGAACTAGAATTTACATAATAAAGTGATAGATTACAAAAGTACAAACATTCCTGTTTGGTCTGAGCATGATTTTCCCCTTTCAACTAAGGGAGAAAGAAAGGAAAACTTATTTACATATACAGTGTTTAGTTAACAACAATATGAGCGGATGCGACAGGAAAGTGAGATGGAAAATATATATTTAAGCCCCAAGGAATCTTAATATATTTGTTTGGCTTTATAAGAGTCACTACAAAAAAAGTTTATTTAATAGTAGTTATAAATCACACTAGTGACATTAAATAGCTCTTTCTCTAAGTCACTGTAATAGTTACTATGAGCAAGATAAAGCATTTAAAAATGAGTGTCAAATCAGAGTGTATGCATAAAATGTCTTGAATATAAAGTGCTATACAAATTAAAACATGTTAATATCAAAACAAGTAATTTATTATTACATGCTGAAACTTAAATGGCCATTAGAGGAATACCGCATAAAGGTTTACCTCAAAGAAAAAAAAGAAAAGAAAATGAAAACAACTGCCCGCTGAGATAAGAACTTTTGGATAGCAAACTATACATGTTAAAATTAACACTGTAATTATGTGCCTTAACACACTAAGACTGGGGTACAGCTGATACTGCTGTTGATTCTACTGTTTGTAAGATACACTTCTGAGCATTATATAAATGTGTGAGCAATGAGACAAAACTGGCACTTTTTGTACTCTCTAAAATCATTATTATATACACAAGTAGCATTATATGATTTATTTTACATAACAAAAACATACAAGCAAAAACAACCCAAGTGAAAGCAAAAATTCCAAACTGCTAAAATACATAAAAACAGACATGAACAATTACTAAGAAAAAAATCCTAATATGTGTATTTCTGTAAAAACTGCTGTATTAGTGTTATTTAAGGGTTACTTTTAAAATATGCAGAAGCACAGAATACTGAATATATATCTCAGTAAAGAGGATATGTTTGGTTATATCTATTAACACGCCATTCTTTCATTTTTAATATTTACAAGCTGAGATAATATCCACATATACACCTCAAACTACATAACTGTTCCCATTGCCTCTTCCCTTGAATGAAGCTTTGCATAATATCCAACTCAGTCAGAAGATTCAACAGACACTACCACTCAAAGCAGTGCTGCAGAACAGTATCAAATCTGGGATGCTGTACAGAGGAACGTCAGCCCAGATTTTCCTTGTCAGAAAATCCTTTCACTGGAATAATTTCTTATATTAGAATACAGGATTAATATACTGACCTTTAAGCAACTGAATACTGGCAACCAGGGTTCAGTTCTTACAGGCTACAAGCCATGATGGAGGGAAACATAGGCTTTATATGAATAAAAGCAACATTTACTCAAAAGAACTGTCAGAGCTGTAAGTCGTCATAGTTCTCAACGAATATGAAGCAGCCATTGAAAATGCTCCCTTCTTTTTTAAACAAATTTTAGATTGTCTATTTCTAATTTTAAAAAGCTATCACTGAAACTTACTTATAACCTAACCTACCTTGTTCTGACTCATTCAGAAGCTTGCTCAATGCACACCCGACACCCAGCCTCCACAGTATCAAGCATTTCTCAGTAAGAAAGATTGCTGTGCTGTACAGGCCAAAAGGGAAGGCTGGAATCATCCCGCTGGCACCCGCCTGTGACATTTTCAAATCATACTGGCTGGCTAATTCTCCCTTTCTGTAATCCAAACTGCAGAATCATCTATCAGTGAATCTTTAATTAAATCATTCTCTAGTTAACTGTTAGATGCTTGAATAGCACTTTTATATTAAATATGTTCTCTGATGTGTATTAGGAAGTATTTTAAAAGGTACGCTACGTTTCACTGCTAGAGTGATTATATACGTATCTACTTGGGCCCATTCTTCCGCAGTAGTTAACCTAGATAAACAGCTATTAGCACTCCGTACAAAGTGGGCTCAGCCAGAAGAAACAAAATGTCGACCAAACTTTAAATCACACTGTCAAGTTCTGCAGACAGTTTATCCTAAGAAAAAGAAACAAGTAACCCACAATGCTGAATAAAAATATATAATTTGCCCTTCTTTAAGTATTCAAACATGAGGCAATCCAAGTTTATGCTTCCAGTTTGCCCAAGTATATTCATAATACAAAGAGTCTTTTTCCATATAATTTAACAAAGAATTCTCATAAACACTATATACATGTATTTTTGATGTCTCTTAAATCTCTCTCCCTTTCTCCTTCTCTCTATACATATATATGTATGTATGTATATATACATACGTGTGCATATGTATGTATACATATGAATATTATATAAATGTGTGGTTTCTAAATCAGGTTGCTAAGCATTCAGTGGCACATCTCTTAAGTAAGGTATGATACACTGTTAAGCACATAGTTAATATTTTTAGTACCTGACATTTATCAAATAGAGAAACACTATATAGAGAGTATCTAAAGAAACCAGAAACATATCATAGTTCATTTAGGCTTTTAGCTAAGAGCTGTCAATGAGGGATGCAGTAAGAAGGAACCCCACTGCAGCCATGCTGAGCAGAGGCTCAGAGAGCCTTGATAACTTGCTCATGCTTGTCATCACCATCATTTTATTTAGTGATGAGAATGTGTTATGTGCTGTTCAGGACTCAAAATGCACATAGGTTCAGTATGTCACATCCCCAAGTACGACACAGAATTCCTGGTCACCAGGGCTTTCTAGTGAACACAAGAGCCCTTTCTCGATCCATTTCTAAAGGAAGGGAAGAACTATGGTAGTCACTTTTCATGACAAATTAAAGATAATTATTAACAATAATAACTGCTTATCTCTAATATACCTTGCACTGCTAGAAGCTGCTCCTCTGTGGTCCAACGGGCATTAATTTTCTGATTTGACTACAAAATTAAAGAGAAGTTTCCTAATGAGGATATGAAGACAGACGTTTTTCCAAAGTGCTTATTTTGTTTTTACACTTTTCACCAAATCACAGACATGAGACTACTAAAACTCTTGAAGACTCATTTTTTTAGAAGGATTAAACAATATATTCTGCATTACCTTTTACCCACACAGAAAGATAATGAAAAGAGAAATGCACCAATTTGGGAGAATGAACAACATTTGCATTTATGCTCTAGTTAGAGACATGAAAACCTGAGAATATCTATTAGAATAGCCACTCTCTTTTTTGACTACAATGTTCCTATCACACTGCAGATATTAATTTAGGCCTAGTTTTAACCATTTTAAGAGGCTTTACTTTTGAGAGGATTTGTTAACCTCTAAAATTTCTTCCCTTGATATTTTCATTAAACTTACCCTTACCCCACAACAGCAGCGGTATGAATTAACATAGAACTGCAGACCAGGCCTACGTCTTAAACTACTTCTTTCAATTTCTGAAGTGGAAAGTGACTCACTGATAAGAATGGATTTTCCTCCCAAGATTTCCCAATATTTTTGTTTTTTAAAAAAATCCTAGGTTTAGGATGTGTCTATTATGGTAGTATTATAATATCAAATACTTAAAAGAATTTCATTTGTGTATACCTCCTGACTAGTAAATCAAGGACTTTTGACAGTAGATGGAAGGGCAGAAATAAGCATACTAACTTACAGAGGCCTACAGTAGGAGCTGCAAAAAAAAAAAAGTGGCCTGGTGTAATACCCGAGCATGCTCGGCAAGACAGAAGAAAGGCTTCCTCTGAATGAAGAAGGGTATTTAGGTCTTACATCACCCATGGTCTTAAGCAATAAGAGTTTCTATAGTGCATACAGTCTCTGGGTAACACCAACTTTTTCACCATGAATGAAGAAGCAATTACAAGAATGGATGAAACAAAATGGAAAATTAGAAAAAAATATTTTTATTACAAGAGAAAAGAAGGGAAAAACCTAAAACAGAAAGCACTGAATTTCAGACGATGAGATTAAAATGGTACAGCAAATGGGTCAGATGGTGGATAGCAGACAAGCCCTAAAGTCAGGATACTAGACGGAGGCAAAGGAACAATACCAAAAAGGAAGAAAGAAAGAGAATAGGAAAAGTGATGAGGAAACACACAGAAGCAGTAGTTAAGAAAAGGGTGAAAGAAAGCAAAAACAGGGAAAGGAAACAGATGAAAAGAAAAAGGAGGTGACGGGGAAACTAAGAATTTAAACACATGTTCCAAAAAAGGGGAGTAACAAGAATGGAGTAGGAGGTAATACTCGAGTTAATATCTAGACAATCTTATTCTATCTCAGCTGTGAAAGGTTGATAAAAGAAGTCCTTGATACCCAGAGATAACTGGTTCTGGAGCTTATTTAAAATTGGGCCAAATATTTCACAATGAATGATGAAAAATTAAAGGGTTGACTGCAACTTAATATGAAATATGAAACTATAAGTTATGAAAATCAGTTCATTTTCTCAATGGCCTCTGTTAACCGTTGTTACTCAAATTATTCAAGTGCTTGTCTGTGAGTCATCATCTTTTTTTCTTCAACGGTTAATTCAGCTGGATACTCATCTGTCAACAGTTTTGCAGGATTTAAGCCGTTCTCTGGCACTTTCACAGACATCCTGAAGTCTTGCATCTTTTGCGGTATTTGTAATTTTATTTTGATTTGTGCTGTATTTGCACTGTTGACAGTGAAAGATGTTGATAAGGTGGATGGGACAGAAAACACTAGAGTTCATTAGGGAGAGTTCGTGAGTAGACCCTAATTTTCAAAACGGATCAGCATTAGTGAATATTTTCTTGTCTGGCAACTTTTGCTTCTCAGTGCTTCCTCTAGATTAATAAGTACTTGGACACTGAGGATCCCCTGTAAGACCTACATTGCAAGTTGTTCTGAGGATCAAATATAACTAAGTATGAGGATATGTTTTAGAATATATGTAAAAAGCACCTAGCACAGCACCTGAGCAAAGAGAATTTGCTTAATTGGTTTGTTAAATCTGAAAAGGACCCTTGGTGGCACAGTGGTTAAAGTGCTCAGCTGCTAACTGAGGTTGGTGGTTTGAACCCACCAGCTGCTCCATGGGAGAAAGATGTGGCAGTCTGATCTGTAAAGATTACAGCCTTGAAAAATCTATGGGGCAGTTCTACTCTGTCCCAAAGAGTCACTATGAGTCAGAATTGACTCGATAGCAGTGAGTTGGTTTTGGTGTAAATCTGAAAGGCAGAGCTATTAATGAAAAGGGAACAAAAAAACGAATTTTCTTTTTTTACAAATCAACAAATATGTTTTATACATATGCCTACAATGAAGAAGACAGAATAAAGTTATGTCATCTAAACTTCCTAAAGCTTACAATCTAATTAGGAGATGGGACGAACACAAATAACTATAAAAGCAAACAGTATGGTATATATTGGTGCAGTACAATGGATTGCTGTTATATGGCCTTTCTCACTATGGTCTTGTAACTCCTACTGAAGTGATTGGCTGAGACTATACAAATAAGGTAACTGTGGCCCACAAAGGGAACTGGACAGCGTGCCAGAAATGCAAATAAAGTTCATCGCACTCGTGTGGGGTAGGACCATGGAAATAAAGTCTATGGAACCCCGACGATGGGATTGGTCAGTTCTGCCATTCTGGTAGGCTTAAAACGAGCCACCTCAGAGGCGGAAAGACAGGATCTCACCACTATCAAAGAAGAGCAGCCAGGTGTGGAGTGCATCCTTTGGACTAGGGATCCCTGTACTGAGACCCTTGTAGACCCAGCAGACAGAGAGCGAGCTGTTCACACTGAAGATGGCAAGATAGAAAGAAACAGTGGCAGAGAAACAGCAGCAGCAGAGGCAGCAGAACCAGGAGACTGGCAGGAAACCAGCAAGAGACGCTGTGGTGGGCTTCCTGGCCCACGGAGGGAGAAAGCCTTCAGATAGGAGGCTAGCTGGTGGAGTAGGGTACCTCCGGGAACTTGGTGGAGCTAGGTTTGCTGACTCACAGAGCCAGAGCTGAGCGTCTTCTGGCTAAGGCTTACTGGCAGAGTCGGATGCCTCAGGGTACTTATCGGCATAACTAAAAGAGCTTTGTAACATTTGCCTGAGTAGGGCAGAGGCCGAGGGGCCAAAAGAGCTTTGCAACACTTGCCGGAAAAGGGGCAGAGGCCACGGGCCGGAAAGAGGCATGCCTGCAGACACGGCTGAGAAGAGGCTGGGCTGAGAAGAGGCTGTCCTGATGGAAGAACTGAATCCTGAGCATTCCTGAACCTGAATTGTAACCTGTTACTTCCCTAATAAAGCCCTAACTGTGAGTATGGTCAGTGAGTTTTGCGTGCCCATTGCAATGAATTATCAAAATCAGCAGAGAAGTAGAGAGTGCCAGGGTAGAGATGGTTAGTGTCAGAACTGGTAAAGATGGCGGAGAGAGGAGGCATGTCTGACCTCTGTCTCATAGGAATCAGCCTTGGGCTGTTGATCTTATTCTCCTTCCACCTTGTGAAGTTAGAGGAGGTCAGATGCTGCCCCCATACCATTATTATAATTGGGGATTCAAAGATAGGAGAAAAAGACACAATGACCGGAATGGTAGGAAAGGAGCAAGAAAAACTAAAGTTGGAGGGGCTGGAGACTGAGATGGGTTTTAGAACAGGAGAAAATTCTGACAGGCAAAGATGAGGAGAAGGTATTCTACGTGAAGAGAACATCAAGATCTGTGTCAGGAAGAAGTGATACATAAGCCTGGAAAGTTGATAATATTCAATTAAAATAAATCCGAGAAGCTGAACTATATGAAAAAGAATGTGTCATCAAGACTCATTAACAACCTGCGATACGCAGATGACACAACCTTGCTTGCTGAAAGCAAAGAGGATTTGAAGCACTTACTGATGAAGATCAAAGACCACAGCCTTCAGTATGGATTACACCTCAACATAAAGAAAACAAAAACCCTCACAACTGGACCAATAAGCAACGTCACGATAAATGGAGAAAAGATTGAAGTTATCAAGGATTTCATTTTACTTGGATCCTCAATCAACACCCATGGAAGGTCAAGAAATCAAATCATGCATCACATTAGGCAAATTTGCTGCAAAAGACCTCTTTAAAGTGTTAAAAAGCAAAGATGTCACTTTGAGGACTAAGGTGTGGCTGTCCCAAGCCACAGCATTTTCAATTGCCTCATATGCATGTGAAAGCTGGACAACGAGTAAGAACTGACGCCTTTGAATTATGGTGTTGGCAAAGACTGCCAGAAGAACGAACAAATCTGTCTTGGAAAAAGTACAGCCAGAATGCTCCTTAGAAGCAAGGATGGCGAGACTTTGTCTCAGGTACTTTGGACATGTATCAGGAGGGACCAGTCCCTCGAGAAGCACATCATGCTTGGTAAAGTAGAGGGTCACAGAAAAAGAGGAAGACCCTCAACCAGATGGACTGACACAGTGGCTGCAACCATGGGCTCAAGCACTGCAGTGATTGTGAGGATGGCGCAGGATCAGGCAGTGTTTTGTTCTAATGTACGTAGGGTTGCTATGAGTCGGAACTTCCTTGACGGCACCTAACAACAACAAAATATGGTAAGGTCCACTTTTGGAAGGGCAGTGAAAATGAAGGTTGGTAAGTTCACACTAGATTTAATTTGCAATCATTTTTCTGGGAGGGAGGGATGGGATGGGCAAGAGTATGATTATAACCAGAGTAAGATTTTAAGCCTGGAAAGCTGGGACAAGTGTGATGCCATTAAGAACCTACATGTCAAGAAATGCTGATTCGGGAGGTGTGAGAAGGCAAGGCTGAGACGAACTGAATCTGGGATACACTGAGAATGAGATATTAGGCAGGACATTCAGGTGGAACTTCCACTGGAGGCTATATTATATTAATTTATTCAAACACATTTTTAAGGGTTTGGGACATTTTTATAAGGGAGTACAATGGAGTCATATCTTACTCAGATGTGGGGTTCTAAAATAAGCCTATGAATTAAAAGAAGTTGTTTCTTCCCCCAAAATTATCCTTGAAGTATCCTTACAAAAGCAGCAATGGAGACAGGCACAGAGACTTTCAATAAGTTAACACAGTTACGTATTCTTTCGGCACTGGAATGGACCACTAGTTTTTCAGTTAAACCCCAGATGGAGCTATTGCCTTGAATTTAGGGAAGTGTTGTGTGGAAAAAAATTCAAATACTAGAATCTCACTCAATTCAATAAGATGCTCACACAGGAGGCATGTAGAAGCTAAGACTGAGTAAAGAAGAGTAGATTCACAGTTTCCAGCTCATAACTATTTACTCTGGGCATATATTCAATAAATGGCATCCAGACAGAACTGTCAGCACTACTAAACTTGCTATTATTAAACATATTCTTTCTCTTTTTTATTTGGCTGAGTGCCTATGGTTGAATTTGTGTCATTTAAATATACATACGATGTGACTCTTATATACTGACTTGTGAGACTGTATGATATATCCAAGACAGGGGAGAGAAAGAGAGAAATAAATTGAGGATAAAAGCTTAGAGAAAATCTGTATTTCTATTTAAGTATAGAAAGGAAAATTACAACTGAGAAGGAAACATAATAGTAATAAAAGAGAATTTAACCTTTCAGAAGTTAAAGGAAGAAAGACAGGTACTCATCTATGTCAAAGGCTCAGAAAAAGGCAATGAGAAGGAGTTAACAGCTGTGGAATTTGGTCATCATTGCCAACATTAAACTTCACAAAGCTACAGCAGAAAACATGCAAGGGGGCGTTAAGATCATCTAGGACTGAACAGTCTGTGTGGCAAAATGGACGCAGTGAAAGAGGGGAAAGACTGAAGGAAAAACAGGAAAAAAATTTTTTAATATACAGGATTCCTGTAAGTTACTGATTTTTATATTCTCTTTTAAACCCAAGAAACTTTGATAGAGATTTAATTTAAAGAAAGGAAAACTAAAGTCCACCTAGAATCTAAAATTGCATGGTATTTGTGGTTTGCTAGGTGGTACCACTGAGTATATTTATATTCTTCTACAGCAAACCCCAATTTGAAATGCTATTTTAAAATACAGTAACATAAAAGGCCCCAAAGAGCCTTCTAGAACAGTCCATGACATCCTTAGTGAATTGAGAATCTTTACAGCATACTGTCCTGGCTAAATGAGCCTGTCTTCATACCTTTCCCATTCATACTTTCTGAGTTGGAAGACTTGGAAAAGGTCACCAAGTTAAACCTTCTACCCAATACTGAAAACTCCATCCAACATCCATAATAAAAGGATGCCATCTACCTTTGCATGAAAACATTCAAAGATGGGGAAATTTCTAGCTTCAAAAGTACTCCTTTTCTCAGCTATAAATATTCTTCCTTCCTGTGATTTATTAATTTCTTTGTCCCCATTTACCCACCTCCATCCCCCACCTCCATCCAAAACAAACCAAAGCATAACAAAACACACTACCCATCCCCCATCCCAACACTCTTACATACTTTCAAGGAATCACATTAATTTCTACTTTGAAATGTTCTTTGGGTTCATCACTTGCTGTCTATTCCTATAACTAACATCCAATCCTATCTGATACTCCTCCATCATTTTACTTTTATCATCACACACTTAGTATTTTAGCAGCTATAGCTTCTCTGTTCTAATTTATTCTGCATAATACAGGCAGGATTATTTTCCTAAAATTAAAAATTTTCATTACAAACTGTCTATACTGAAGAGATTATTTGGTTTTTCCATTTGACTTAATTTAAAAGGCAAATCTCTCTCTAGCTTTCACAAGCACTTTTATACTCTGGACCTTGCCACTCATCCCATCATACCGAAGCCTCGGCTCAACCTCCTTAACATCTCTCTCATAGACTGCATTCGTTCCTCCTCTACATCTAAGCTTGCCTTCCTCAGAAGACAACAGGCTTCTTGAGAAAAGATGGTTTCACACTTCCACTGAATTCTCAATATTAATTAGCACAATAATGAGCACATAACAAGTACTCACGGAACACCTGTTGGCTGGTTTACAAAAGTGCTTTTAATTTTCCCCACTGTACTTACATTCTGAATGTACTGCTCAATATTAAACCACTGTTTATGTTATTCCCTCTACCTGGAACATTCCCCTCTAAGAAGTCTTCCCTCTTTATCCCAGCTAGAATGAATAATGCCCACCTGTTTTCTTGTAGCACTTTACTCACAAATCTATCATAAAGCTTTTATTAGTCTGTCTTATAACATCTAGATTGAGTTTTTTTTTTTTTTAAAAGCAGGTGAGAAAAATCCACATATTCTTCATCTTTATGTGTTTACCCCTGCCCCACACACTTCTCACAGTGCTTAAACACAGCACCTTCCATGAAAGAAGTGATCAGTAAATACTTATGGAAGTGAATGGGCTTTCTTCACCACACCTTTCCCTAAATGAAAATAACAAATACAACCAAAATGAATAAGTAAAGCATCTAAGTAATTGTTTATTCCCGTTGAGTTACTTCATTTAATGGCCTAATTATTCCAAAGGCTAATGACATACTCTGATTAAGTCTGGTCTAACATAAAGCTAAGGGGATGAAAAATCTGATTTCTCAAAGTCCATACTGTGGTTGTTAATCTAGTATTTTAAGATGTATCTACTCATATTGTCCCTTACCCACATAAAGCAATAGGAATAATATAAATATACCCTGGGCATTTTCTAGATGATAAAACATATATACATTTTACAAGTCATTGAGTTCAATAAGTCAACCTTGAAGTAATATTCAAACTTCAATGTATGGATGGCAGACTGTTAAGATTGTAGTTGTTTTATTTGGACCATTATTTTTACAATAAACCAGAACATATAATGAATATTTGATAACTTCTAACCCAATAATTACATTAAAATGTGAGAATCTAATGTACAATTCTGCTATTATATGAAAATGTCCAAAAGTAAGAGGCAGCGTGATATATACTACTCTTACAACCAGGACTCTAAAAATTTGAAATCTAGCCAGAGTTTGACCATTTACTAGTCATGTGACCTTGAATAAGTCAGTTAACCTCTCTGAGTCCCAGTTTCCTTATGTAAAATAATAGTGTCTGCTCTATCTACTTCTCTGGATTTATGTGAGGCTGAAAAGAGGTAGCATACACAAACATTATAAAGTGCTATTGTACTTTCATGTCGTACTTTATATAATGTTAATGAGTGAGGATGTTCTGTAATTTTCTGGAAATTTTGTTTAAGACTGGAATTATCCTTTCCTTGAACACTGGGTAGACTTTTCCAATAAAACTGTCTGGACTTGGTGTTTCTTGTGAGAAAGATGCTAATTATTCCTTCAATTTATTTAATGGTTATAAATTATTCAGGTTTTCTTTTTGAGACAATTTTAGTAAGACATATTTTCCTAGGAGTTTCTCCAATTTGTTTAACTTCTTGGCATAAAGCTCTTCATAGTATTCCTATGTTTTAAATATTTGCCATATTTATTTTTAAATTATGCAATTATAAGCATTTAAAGTTTTTTGCTTATATGCATCTTTCAAATAAAAAATTAAAAATAATTTTTTGTTGCAATAATATAACATAAAGTAGTATTTTTTGTATCATACTGTCCTTAACTAAATGTTACCAGAACATCAGTTAACTTGTAGGTTTAGTATGACGTATTAATCTATGTATTTTTCATTCTTTTTAATTATTTAACCCCTTGAAAGAAATTATTCAAAACAAAACAACTTTCTTTATAATGATTCTTCCTTACCAAAAGTCTAATGATTAAGAACACATATGATGTATTATTTCTGAAGAACTTTTCTTCTGCTCCCCCCAGCCTCTTACACATATTTCATTTGTAGACATTTCAGTCAACCTGTGACTTAGTGGGAACATCCCATTAGGACTAAATGAGATTATTTGATTATTACATACATCGAAAGACAAATCCAGGATATGAAGAATAAAAAAAAAGAAAAAGATTTTATTAAAGAAGCTTCTATAAAAAGACAGACTTGACTTGACCTTAAGAGCATTTAAGTAATCCTATGATTACCATAAATATCAAAAAAACATACACAGGTTTCACCTGAAATAAAAGTAATACTTCAGAAAATGATCAATCTATATCTTGTTTTTAGATTTATATTTTCATTAAATAAATGATATAGAAGTACATGGATGTCAGTCCACATACTAAAATTCTAATTGCAAATCTGAACCAAAAGACAAATACCTTAAAATAAAAATTTATTAAAATTGTCCAGATGAGTTCCTGTTCTAGTGATCTTTTCCTTGCTATGTTACCAATTCCCACAGGCAGGAAAAGGCCTTGAGCACACTCTGCTGTCAAGACACAACGGCACTGGCCTACTCACCCAATGACCTTCTAGTTTCACATGCACCGTGCCTACTCCTACAGCTGTTTTCTCTAATTACTTTGCCTGATGTGAATTGTTAAGGGCAGGAAAAATAATTAGTCAAGCCTCAAAAGACTAACTATCTAAATGACAAACTGATTTATATTATGAAACCTTCAAAGTATTAACAACACACATGACCAAAATAGTAGTTGAACACCAGGTAACTCAAAGAACAGGGTTCCACCACTTAATCACACGTATTCTTCAATAACATACCTCAGGAGGTTTGAATTCTTCAATTCCACCTTCCATTTTCTGTTTAAGTGCACTGTTTACTTGCTTAGCATTCTGAACCTTCAATAAAATAATCCAAAATGTGAATCAGATCACTTAGTATTTAGGTCAATGTCTGAGTACTCAATAGATGAAAAGGGTAACCAAAACCCTCTTCAATTTTATTTCAAGAGGACATTTTTAACACACTTAAGAGTATGACATACCACTCATTCAACTAATATACACATCAACTAATAGCTAAAGTCCGTAAGTCACAGTCCCTGAATAACTTTTAACAATGTGTCTTATAACCAAAGACAACTGGCACACACAGAAATTAAATTCCATCAGTATGCCTCACTACCATGTTTTGATCAAAAACATTTCTTCCAATAATACTAATGAAGACGGTGGCTGATATTTATTGTTTATGGTGTACAAAACATCATTCTCAGTGCTTTATATGTAATAAATCACTTAATCCCCACAACAACCTTACACAGTAGGGAAAACCAGTTCTGCTGTAACACAATATACACGTTCTTTAAAAGTCACCATACTATGCAAAATCATACAAAGGGACATAACACCCAAAACTGTGTCAATGATACATAAAAGGATAAGAACCTAATAAAAACAGCAGCACACTTTTACACATAATAAATAGTTAAACAATTCATAAATACTACAATAAAGATGGCATTTTATCTTGAAAAAAACTTTCAGTTTGCTTCTGGACATGGACACAGAAATGGCTGCAACTTGTGAGTTACTGTAAAATGGTGGAAGGAGGGTTATCTGAAATCAGAAGAAAAGTTTTAACACCAGATGTGGACATGTGTGGCTCATAATACACACAGTGAATTGAAGTAGCCGGTAGACATTTGAGCAGAGGCAGATTATCCAACAGGCAAGATAAGCACAGGCTTACTTGTGCTTACTTACTAATCTGTAGTGAACAGTTTCACATTTTTCCACCACATCAAAGACTCTGCTTCTAGGTATGGCTGGGATCTGTCTCTCTCTCAACCCCACAACACCTTCCTACAGAATCAAAGACTGTTTTCAATGCTGTAATCCCTGACAGGGGTGGATGACCCACTAAGCAAGGTAAGCCCAGACTTACTTATGCTTACTTGCTAATCTGTAGTGAACAATTACACATAGGGTTTCATCACATCAGGATTAATCCGCCCGTGTTTGAGGTGTGTGTGCATGCACACACATTCTACATATTCTTACACAGCTCAGTTCAGCTGGGTACAGTTTTTCACTGACAATATCACCCATAAATGAACACAAAATTTACATTATGCTCAAATGGCTCCCTAGTATATCAACTGTGCTGGGACAAATTCATGTTTTCAAAATAAGCATTAGAGCAGAACTGACTACTTCTATTACAACCATTTTATAGGTGGGAGTTGTAGGGCACAGAGAAGTTAAGAAACTTTTCCAAGGTCACAAATATAAGCGGTAGAACCTAAATTTGAACCATACCAATTTTCTACTAGCAATATTGTTAGTCTCCACTTAGAATATTAAGGACTGGGACTTTTTTTGTTTACTTTTTTCCCCTGTATTTATTATTTTTCAGTATGAGCAATCAAATATTTATGAAATGATTTAAGAATTTTTTTTTTTTTTTTTAACCAAAGATTTTAAAAACACAACTAAAATGTATAAATTCAGGATGGTTCAAGGGTAGTAAGTTGGTCGGCCATGTTAGATAGCCATATGGAGATAAAATATAACGTCTCAGTCCTAAAGGAATTCATAGATAAGTGGGGAGATGAACAAATGTAAAAGTATAAACATCAAAACACCAAACTAGATGTGCAGAGAGGAAGAAAGAGAACAAGAGAATAAGTGCGTTTGTGTATGTGTTGGTGAGCAGGTGGTAATGAAGATTAGGGAAGATTTTCCAGAGATGACACCTAAACTGAGCTTTAAAGGATTGAGAAGTATTAAATGCGCAGACAATGTTGGGGGTAGGGAATGCATTCCAGGCAGAATAGCATTTAGGAAGACAGGAAGGCCCTAATGTATGGGCAAGAAGTCAGTCTGGGCCAGAAAAGGGGTTTGAATTTTGACTAAAGATTGTAGGAAACGTAAAGGATTTTTAAGCAAGGGAGCAACATGACCATCTCAGCCTTTTAGAAAGATCATTCCAGTAATAATGCAGAAAATGGAATGTGGTGGAAGAGGATGGACATTAATTTAAAAATCCTGGTGAGAAATGTTGAGGACTTTAATTAAAGCGGTAGGAATGAGGTAGTAGTAGTGGTGTAAACAGACAGGTTAAAGACACAACTTGGAAACAAAATTAAGATGTCCTTGTAAACGCTTGATTGTGGAGAATTAAGGAAGAGGAATTAAGGATTACTCCTGGGTCACTGGCTTGGTAACTGAGTGTAAACCCACTGCCGTTGAGTCGATTCTGACTCATAATGACCCTATAGGACAGCACAGAACTGTCCCATAGCGTTTTCAAGGAGAGCCTGGTGGATTCGAACCACTGACCTTTTGGTTAGAAGCTGTAACTCTTAACCACTACGCCACCAGGGTAACTCAGTGTATGTGGTACTATTCACCAAGAAAAAACATACAAAAAGAAGAACAGATAACTAGGGTGGGTGTGGAGGAATTCAGTTTGGACATTCTATACAAGATGTGCTTGGGATATAAAAGTAACAATGGCTAGCAGAATTTTTAACTCATGAGTGCAAACTTTACAATGTCACACATCAAACGCATAATCAAGAAACGAGCTTAAAGCTTAAAAAAAAAGTTCTTTTAATAGTAAATGTTGTAGTGGTTAAGTGCTACGGCTGCTAACCAAAAGGATGGCAGTTCGAATCCACCAGCCACTCCTTGGAAATGCTATGGGGCAGTTCTAATCTGTCCTCTAGGGTCATTATGAGTCGGAATCGACTCGACAGCAATGGGTTTGTTTGTTTTTTTTTAATCCATTGCTGGTGGGAAGGCAAAATGGTACACCCGTTGTGGAAAACACCCGTAGTGGTGCCTCAAAAAACTTAAAACAGAACTACTATATGACCCAGCAATTCCACTCCTGGGTATACACCCAAAAGACTTGAAAGCAGAAACTTGAAGACTTGCATACGTATGCTCACTGCAGCACTATTCACAATAGCTAAAAGGTGGAAAGAGCCTAAAAGCCCATCAGCAGATGAATGGATAAACAAAATGTGGTACACACACACAATGGAATACTACTCAGTCAGAAAGAGAAATGAAGTCCTGATCCATGCTACAACATGGACGAACATCAAAAACCTGACGCTCAGTGAAATGAGTCAATCATAAAAGGATAAACACTGTATGCTCTCATTTATACAAAAAGATAAAAACAAGCACAAGTACAGAGACCAAAGTTTATTAGTGGTTACCAGGGGTGGGAGGGAGGGAGGAAGGAGGGGTTACTGCTTATGGAGTGCTGAGTTTCGGTTTACAGTGATGGAAAAACTGCATTGATTAAGGGTAGGGTTGCACAGCCAATTAATGTAATTGCTATCAATATGTTGTACACCTGTAAAAAGTTGAGCGGCAGAAGTTGTGTGATACATATATTTACAACAACAAAAAGAAGAGTAGCTGCTGAGTCTGCTTATGTACAACCAAATACCTCATGGGATTTAATTCCTCGGTTTGGAGGTTTAGGGTCATGGTTTCATGGGACATCCCAGTTAACTGGCCTAATAATGTGTTTAGTGCTTCTGCTCTACTCCCTGTTGTGCAGTGCCAGGGTCTTAAAAGCTTGCCAAGTGGCCATCCAATGTACAATTGTTCTCTATTCACCTGGAGCAACAGAGGAAGAACGAGAGTCAGGAATAGGGGGAGGAAATAGAATGTGTGGATAATTGCCTCCATGAACAACTGCCTCCTTTGCCATGAAACAGAAGAACTGGATGGTGCCTGGCTACCATTACTGAACATTTTGGATAAAGATTCTACAGAAGAATCCTGATCAAAAGGGGGAAAACACAGAACAGAATTTCCAATTCTCACGGACTCCAGACTTTCTGGAGCCATAGAGGCTGGACGAACCCCTGAAACTACTGCCCTAAAATAATCTTTAAACCTTAAACCAAAAATATCCCCTGCAGTTTTCTAAAAACCAAGAAACAGCTTAACTAATAAAGAAAGTCTTCCTTGAGCATTACTCTCTTTTAAGATACATCTTTATGGGATCAAATTGACAATAGCCACTCGAAAGATTAAATAGGAACCTTAAGGGGCAACGAGTTTACGTTAATGGGGGAGGAACAACTCAGAAAAGGAGGGTGAGAATGGCTGCACAACTCGAAGAATTTACTCAGTGTCACTGAGTTGTACATGTAGAAACCTGAATTGCTGTAGGTTTTTGCAGTGTATAGTCTCAACAACAAAAAATAAAATAAATTATTTTTAAAAAAGCTCTATTTAAAATTCAATAAAAATAGTCCACAAGTGTAGAAGTAGTAGTATTGAGGATGAAGTTCATATTGAATGAGCACATTTTAGTCATCATTTAAAAA
>NW_004443971.1:2059691-2107465 GCF_000243295.1 Trichechus manatus latirostris
AAAAAAAAAAAAAAAAAAAATTGAGTACTTTAATAATATTACAGGCAAAGCTTTTTAGAAGTTCTCCAAAGAGAAGGGAGTACTGTGGTTAGGAAGATGGGAGTCCTCAGTAAGCATTAATGGTTTGACTAAAGACTAAGCATTCAATCAAAAGTATACTCAAGAGAGTCCAGTGTCACAAAAGTACAGGGAAAGGAATTCTGAGAAGGAAGAAACGGTTGACAGTGTCAAATATTACTGAGGAGTCAAGGGGGATAAGAACAAAGAAGAGTGCAGCAGACATGGCAACTTGTTCATAAACGATCTTAAACGCGCTTTTTCCGTGGTAGTACTGGGGTGGGTGTGGGTCAGAAACAAGATTTTGAAGGGTCAGAGAGTAAACGCTGGTAAGACAGCACTGGAAGCTAATGTGGTATATTTATCTAGGAAGTTTGCTAAAGAAAAGAAATACAGGAGCAGTCTGGGTGAGTAACCAGGGTCAAGGGACAGGACAGAGAAAGTAGAACGTCTTTGGGACAGAGAAAAACCCCCTCAGTCTCATACTATATTGTTGCAAGGTTCTTTACGTGAAGTCGTACAATATTAACTCTAAGTAGACTGTGGTAATGTAAGAATGTATATTGTACTCCTTAGAGCAGCTACTAAAAAAAAAATGCAAAGAGATACGGCTGAACATATAAATATGACTATGTTACACCTCTCTTTTAAAGACCTCTGTGGTTTCATAACTTGGGATGAATTTTAACTTTCTTAACATGGCCTTCTATAAGTCCTGCATGATTGGCCTTGTCCACCTCTGCTGTGACCTGCTAAAGGTTAAGCAGAAATGAATGAAGAGCTTTAAGATGAGTGACCCTGCTCAGACCAATATTTTAAAAAGGTAACACTGGCAACAATGTTAATATGGAGCTGAAGAGAAGTAGACAGCAAGGAAAATCAACAGTATAGTTAGTTACTGTCACACGAGGTGATAAAGGGACTAAACAAGGCTATTAGTGATGGGAGAAAAATAGGGGGAGTGAGTTAAAGGAAGTTTCAGAGTTAAAACTCACATAACTTGGTTACCACTTGAGTTTGTGTTGGGTGAGTGATAATGGCAAAAAGAAACCAAAGATGATTCTGATATTTCAACAGATAGGGAACTGAGACCAAAAGTCTCTGGAGGCAGATGAGATGTCTAGCAGGCAACTGGAAATACAGCTACGGAGAGCTCAGGAGAAAAGACGGAACTTGAGAAGTAGACTCAGAAAGTACTGGCATATCATGTGGGGTTGGTTGCTATAGGCCAAGAAAATACGAGTACCTAGTTGTAAGGAATAGGGAAAACACTAACAACAAGAAAAAAAAACCAACCGAAAAACAGGAAAAAAGTGCTTACTACATGCCAGGCATTTTTTAAGCACTTATCATATATTATCTCATTTAATTTGTCCCAAATACCATACTATTAGCCTCATTTTCCAGAAGAGGAAACTGAGGTTGAGAGAAGTTAAACAGTTCATGTAATGCAACATAGTAAGCCAATGGTGTAGCCAGGGTTAGAACTTAGGTTTACTGACTCTTGATTCTGACTCTTAACTACTACTAATTATGATGATGGTAAGAGTATTCTCTCATCATAATTAGTAGTAGTTAAGTACTATTAGTACGACTACTAACACTACGGATGATGATGATTAGCATTCATATTGTGCCAAACACTGTGTTAAACAATTTACATGTATCATCTCAAATGATTCCCAAAAGAAGAATGATTATCATCCCCAATTTCAAAAATAAGAAAAGGAAATTGAAGCTTTGAGAGGCTACATAATTGCCCAAGATCAGAGAGCTAATAATGCTGGGATTCAAACCTAAAACAGAAAGAGAGAGGCATCTTATCATTTGGAAAAAAGATAAATTTTAAAGAATAAACCTTATGTAAATGAGTGGCTGAGAAAATACACCAACAACTGAGGTCAATCTAGGTAAAAGCAGATAAGCATGAAGGACAGAGTCATAAAAACATATGATTTTTATAAAATACCTGACGTTTTAGAGAAATCAATTCCATGTCCAGTTGCCTCAGGATGGTGTTGGCTGCATTGGGACTACAGGAGACAGCTACCACATCTTCTTGGGTTAAATACATGCCCTTAGGTGGACGGCACTTAGAACGCTGAGAATGATGGCGATGCTGTAAACTCTGATACTCTCTCCTTCCTAGTCCAATCTTGCTAGTTTGGACAGGTTGTTCAGTATTACCCTAAGAGAATAAACACAGAATTAATAGGTCATTTGGTTTTTTTTACAAATGTATAAACTGAAAACAGTATTACTAGTAGAAGTATCTGTTGCACTAAGCATCCCTAAAAATACCTTTAACCAATTATATTATGTACGAGTCCAAACATGCAAACACACAGAGCACGTAATAACTGGGCCGGAGCGGGGGGCAGGGGGGTGTTGGGGGCAGAGGGACATTAAACAGCATAAAATATTCTTCATTAATCCACTCAATCAAATCATCGGTTTCTAGACTCAGAGGACTCTATGAATAAATGGAAACAAATAACTTCAATTGAAGCTAAACTATTCCTGTTTGCTTCAAGATGAGATAAATTTTCCCCCAGCAATAAAGGGGGGAAAAGGGTGTAATTTACTCATGCAAAGTTTTTAAAAAAAGTAAAAAAGAAGAAAGGGGTAAATTATGAAATACGACATATATAGATCAGATAGTTGGCAAAAAAGAGGTAACATTTCATTCTCATTTCAGAGCTGCTGAAAGAACTATAGCTATGCTCTAGAAGTCAAAAGGACACAGAATTCTCTTAACTCCGACAACATTTCTAACTCCGTTATCTATAAATAAAACAAAAAATGTGAATTTATACCTCAGAAGAGGTCACGAAAACTCTAATGATAAACATAAGATCTTAAGCAGCATTTCATTATTACTTGTAATATTTCTTTTTAAAAAAAAATCATTTTTATTTTAATGTACCATTATATGAGGGTTTTTTATAATTTTTATTGTGGTGAAACATATACAAAAACTTCAACCATTTTTCCTCATACAATTCAGTGACATTAACTACAGTCGCCATACTGTGCAACAATCACCACCGTCTGTTTCCAGATTTTTTATCACCCTTAACAAAGACTCTGTGCCCCTTAAGCAACTGTCTTAGTCATCTAGTGCTGCTATAACAGAAATACCACAAGTGGATGGCTTTAACAAACAGAAATTTATTTTCTCACAGTCTAGCAGGCTAGAATTCCAAATTCAGGGCGTCAGCTCCCGGGGAAGGCTTTCTCTGTCGGCTCTGGAGGAAGGTCCTTGCCATCAATCTTCCCCTGGTTTAGGAGCTTCTCTGCACAGGAACCCCGGGTCCAAAGGACGCGCCCTGCTTCCGGCACTGCCTTCTTGCTGGTATGAGGTCTCCCCCCTCTGCTTGCTTCCCTTTCCTTTTGTCTCTTGTAAGATAAAAGGTGGTGCAGGCCACACCCCAGGGAAACTCCCTTTACACTTGATCAGAGATGTCACCTTAGTAAGGGTGTTATACCATCCCACCCTAATCCTCTTTAACATAAAATTACACTCACAAAATGGAGGACAACAACACAATACTGGGAATGATGGCCTAACCAAGGTGACAAATACTTCTGGGGACACAATTCAATCCAGGATAGTGATGTCTTCATCCTCCCCTCCCACCTGCTCCTGATAACCACTAACAACCTTTGGTCTCTATGCTTTTGACTTTTCTGGATATTTCACATACTTGGGATTACACACTAATTGTTCTTTTACGTATGATTTATTTCACCCAACAAATGTTTTCATAGCATGTTATCAGAATTTCATTTGTCTTTATGGCTGAATTACTTCTAATACTCTGAAAGAGTGACATAAAAATCAATGTTTTTCTGTACTTCTGAGATGTTAGAAACTATGCTCATTAGGTTGAAGGCTATTTCACCAAATAGATTTAATAGTCCAATTCTTTGGAAAAGGAGTTCTGGGTAAAACTTGTAAAACAACTGTATATTGAAGCATGATCCACTTCACTGGTTAAAATCTAACTCAAAGGAAGATGGCAGGTTTGATGTTCCGAGAAACCCCTCTGAGTACAGCACTCCTAATATTGCTGGATCACGTATTTTAAAAAATCTTTTAAAATTCAATGCTGAGCTGGCAGGAAGTAAGGAAATTCCTCAGATGCCAGCAATAATGAGAAAGCAGGAATCCAGAGGGATAAGCACATATGCAGGAGCTGGTGTTTGCCTAATGCCAGGACTCAAGGGACATGGGCAGGGCGCAGGAGACAAAGCCAGAACTCTGGTAGGAGAACTCCATTATCGCATGAAGTAGAAAAAATAACCCTGCCCTGCTGAAGGAGAGGATGATTAAAGGGAGTCATGCCTATCTCACCCTTGGCTGGGTGGAAAGGAAAGAAACCCAAAACAGTCTCGCCTGAGAATCCCTAATCACAGGGTTACATTCAGGCAGAGTTGGGGCCTGAATTTATATGATTTGTCTGGCCTGAAAAACCTCCAAGTCAAAAATCTATTTAAAAGTGACAGGCTGGTAGTGCCTGTAGATCCTCTCTAGATGAATACACTTTAAACCCAGGTCTCAAAAATTTTCCACAAATAATGTTTCATGGAAAATGAGCTTACAACAAGAAATTGCTAAACACATAAAGAAACAAGCCCCAAAAGTGAGAAACAGCAGAATTATACCTATAAAGATCACAGATATTAGAATTACTATGTAAAGAAAATAAATGTGTTCTATGTGTATAAAGAAATAAAAGAATTGAAAATATAATGAAGGAAAAAGTGTCTATCAAAACTGATCAGGCAGAAATTCAAAAGAACCAAATACAACATCGAGAAATAAAAAATATTATAAGCAGATTAGGAACTCAATTGATGGGTTAATAAGCAGATTAGACAGAGGTCGAAAGAAAATTAGGAATTAGCACATATATATGAGAAAAATGCCTATAATTGAAAGAAAATACCCTCAATTGAAACCCTGTTACAAAAAAAACTCTTAGCAAACTAAGAACTGATGAGAACTGAGCTTGTGTAAAATTGGAATTATATGTTTCTTTAGATGGAAAGACAAAAAGATGAAAAAAATGAGTGGTTAAGAGACATGGATGATAGAATATGAAAGTTCCCAAAGGAAAAGAATAGAGAGAATGAGGGAGTAGCAATATTCAAAGCGTCAGCAATTGAGAATTTTAGAGAATTTAAGACCTAAGATTCAGGAAGTGAAGTGAATCCCAAGCGGGCAAATACTGAAAAAATACTAAACAAAAGAAAGATGCTACACTATATCATATCAGGCAAAATAGTCTTTCAGGCAGAAGCTATCACAAGAGATGAAAGGGTCACTACATATTGATAAAAGGTTCAATTCACCAGCAAGATATAATAATCCTACACTTGTAAGCACCTAATAACAAGAGCTTCAAAATACAAAAAAAATTATCACTTCTCAACAATTGACCAGGTAAGCAGATAAACACTAACAAAAACCAAACTAGCAAGTAGGTAAGCAGTAAGAATATAGATTTCAACCACAGCTTAAATTAACAAATGCAGATAAAACACAGTAATCAATACACTCACTCCTCACTTATCAACATGGTTAGGTTCCAAAGACCAGGTTGTTATGAAAAAGTCAGTGTTATGTGAAAATGGAGGCTGACTACACTGGATCACAAAACGGAGGATGACTACATCATTATATATCTGCCAAATTACATCAGTACATAACTGCCAAATCACTGAGAATCATGGTTTGACATAATTTTAACCATCACACCCAGAGTTACTCTAGTCTCACACCTCGGCGTTTGTTACTGCCAGACGTATGTCATTAATGTGCAAAATGGTTGGATAGCAGATTTTTTACTACTGTCATCAATGAGAAACGTCAGATACCGAGACAGTTGGTAAGTGAGGAGTAGGTGTAATTAGAATATACATTCTTCTCAAGCACACATGGAAAAGCATATAAATGTACAAAATTCCATATTCTAGGCTTGGAGGTTTTAAAACATGTCAACAAATTCCTCAACTCTTGCCATCAAAAAATGGGGTCAAAATCCCCTCCCCTTGATTCTGGACTTGCTTATAGCCACTAGAATGCAGCAGAAGTGATGCTGAGTAACTTCCAAGGTTAGGTCAGAAATGACTGCGGAGCTTCTACCAGGTAGAAGGGCTTTGGAGATGATTACTTTGGGAGAAACCAGCCACCATGGCTAAGAAGCCAGATTACTTGTGTAGCTGGCTCCAGTATACAGCCCAGTTGAGCTCTCCGTTGACAGCTAACATCAACCAGCAGCCATGTGAGGAAGCCATCTTGGTCTTCCGGGTCAATCAAGCCTTCAAGTGACTGCAGCCCCAGCCAATATCTGATTGTAACTGCATGAGAGACCCCATGCAAGACTGCACAGATGAGCCCTTTCCAAATTCCTGACTCACAAAATTGTGAGCAAAATAAAATGGTTGTATTAAGACACTAAATTTTAGGGCAACTCATTATATAGCAAGAGTAACTGGAACATAGATCACAAAATAAGTCTCAACAAATTTAAAAAAACTGTTATCATAAAACAAGGTTAGAACCAAAAACAAACAAAACATAAGCCAGAAATTAAACAAGCAAACAAAAGCGACTTCTGAATAATCTATGGGTCAAAGATGAAGTCCTAACAGAAGTTCAAAAACATAAAGAACAAATGTTAATAAAAATGCTATATATTATATTCTGCGGGATTCAGCTAAAGCAGTAGTTAGAAATTTAGAACCTTAAATACCGTATGACAGTAATTTGAAAAAATACGTGAAACTGACAAAAGTCCCAGAAAATTATAAACAATTGATTCAAGAAGAAATAAAAAATCTGACTGTTCTTTACACTCACTCAAGAAATTGAATAAACAATTAAAAACCTTTCCTCAAAGAAAGCTCTAGGCCTGGACAATCTTACAGCAAAGTTTTAGCAAACCTTAAAGTAACATATAATTTCAATTTTACACAAACTCAGAATAAAAAAACAAGAAATTCTATCCAGCTCATCATATGAGATTAGTATAACACTGACACCAAACCAAACAAGGAGAGTACAAGAAAGTAAAAATACAGCCCAATCTCATTTATGATCAAACATACAAAAATTCTAAACAACATACTAGCAAACTGTGTATAAAAAAGAAAAAGCATTTGATAATATTTAACAGCCCTCTGTGATAAAAAACTCTCAGCAAACAACAGAATTGGTGGCAATTTCTTTTATTTGATAAAATATACCTATAAAAAACCTTGAATAAACATTCTACTTGATAATAAAACATAAAAATCATTCCCTTTAAAATAAGGAATAACACAAAAATGTCTGCATCATAACTTCTATTCAACATTATACTGGCGATCCCAACCAGTTCAATGAGAAAAGAAAAAGTATAAGGATTGAAAACAAACAAAATGGCTATTTTTCTCAGATACTATAAATCTCCACATAGAAAATCTAAAATAATCTACAAATAAATTACACAAATGTTTCATTTCTCCCCAATTTACACAGATTCAATGTAAAATCCTAGTAGGACTTTTCTAGGAATCTGGTTAAGATTGATCAGCAAAGGACCATCAGGTAGTGGGATTTGCCCTAGCAGCTATCAAGACTTATTATAAGGCTATAGTAATTAAGACATTGTGAGACTGGAAATGGATATTTAACTGACAAAAGGAAGAGAACAGTGAGCCATGCATATACAGAAACCTCATATATGCTAAAGCTGATACTGCAGACCAGTCAAAAAAGATGCAGTCACTTCCATATCAAAATATAAAACAAAAAATGGATCTCTACCTCACAAGATGAATAAAACTCAATTAGCACTAGATCAAGGACTTATAAGTTAAAAAGCAAAACTTTAAAACTTTCAGAAGAAACTATATAATATTGAAATTTGAAAATTTACATGTATTTGATGAAATATCTGTTCATCAAAAACATGTAAAAAGAATAGAGATAAACTGTAACTGCCTAAAAATCACTGTAACACATATAACCAAGTAATCGTTGTTGTTAGGTGTCCCTGAGTTAGTTCCAAATCACAGCAACCCTATGTACAACAAGATGAAACACTGCCCGGTCATGCGCCATCCTCACAATCATTGGCTATGTTTGAACCCACTGCTACATCCACTGTGTCAACCCAGCTCCTTAAGGGTCTTCCTCTTTTTCGCTGACCCTCTACTTTACCGAGAATGATGTCCTTCTCCAGGAACTGGTCCCTCCTGATATGTCCAAAGAACCTGAGACAAAGAGTCCCCATTCTCACTTCCAAGGAGCACTCTGGCTGTACTTCTTCTAAGACAGACTTGTTCATTCTTCTGGCAGTCCTATATTCAATATTCTTCGCCAACATCATAATTCAAAGGTGTAAATTCTTCGGTCTTCCTCATTCATTGTCCAGCTTTCGCATGCATATGAGGTGACTGAGAATATCATGGCTTGGGTCACGAGCACCTTAGTCCTCAAAGTGACATCTTTGCTTTTCATTGCTTTAAAGAGGTCTTTTGCAGATTTTCCCAATGCAATATGTCATTTGATTTCCTGACAGCTGATTCCATAGACTTGCATGTAGATCCAAGTAAAATGAAATCCTTGACAACTTCAATCATTTCTCCATTTATCATGATGTTGCTTATTGGTTCAGTTGTGAGGATTTTTGTTTATGTTGAGGTGTCATCCATACTGAAGGCTGTAGCCTTTGATCATCAATAAGTGCTTCAGGTCCTCTTTGCTTTCAGCAAGGAAAGTTGTCATCTGCATATCGCAGGTCGTTTCTGAGTCTTCTTCCAATCCTGATTTCGCTTTCTTCTTCATATAGTCCAGCTTCTTGGATTATTTGCTCAGCATACATATTAACTAAGTATGGTGACAGGATACAACCCTGATGCACACCGTCCTTGATTTTAAACCACACAGTATCCCCTTTTTCTGTTTGAACAACCGCCTCTTGGTCTATGCACAGGTTCTGCATGAGCACAATTAAGTGTTCTGGAATTCCCATTCTTCGCACTGTTATCCATAATTTATGATCCATGCAGTTGAATGCCTTTGCATAGTCAATAAAATACAGGTAACTATATCTTTCTGGTATTCTCTACTTTCAGCCAGATCCATTTGACACAGCAGCAATAATATCTCTTATTCCGTGTTGTTATGGATTGAATTGTGTTCCCCCAAAAATGTTTGTCAACTTGTCTAGGCCATGATTCCCAGTATTGTGTGACTGTCCACCGTTTTGTCATCTGATATGATTTTCCTGTGTGTTGTAAACCCTACCTCTATGATGTTTATGAAGCAGGATTAAAGGCAGTTATGTTAACGAGCAGGACTCAATCTACAAGATTAGGTTGTACCATTGAGTCCATCTCTTTTGAGATACAAAAGAGAAAAGTGAGCAGAGAGACAGGGGACCTCATACCACCAAAAACGAAGAACCAGAAGGGGAGCGCATCCTTTGTACCTGGGGTCCCTGTGCTAAGAAACTCCTAGACCAGGGGAATATTGACGACAAGGACCTTTCTCCAAACACAACAGAGAGAGAGACTTCTCCTGGAGCTGGCATCCTGAAATCGGAGTTTAACCTCCTAGGCTGTGAGAGAATAAATTTCTCCTCATTAAAGTCACCCATTTGTGGTATTTCTGTTATACTAGCACTAGATAAATGAGACACGCTCCCTCTTCTGAATCTGACTTGAGTTTCTGGCAGGTCCCTGTCGATATACTGCTGCAACTGTTTTTGAATTATCATCAGCAAAATTTTACTTGCAGATGATTACTGATATTGTTCGATAATGTCCACATTCTGTTGGATGATCTTTCTTTGGAACGCACATAAATACGGATCTCTTCCAGTCTGTTGGCTAGGTAGCTGTCTTCCAAATTTCATGGCATACGTAAGTGAGCACCTCCAGCGCTGCTTCTGTTTGTTGAAACATCTCAGTTAATATTCCATTAATTCCAGGGGCCTTGTTCTTGGTCAATGCTCTCAGTGAAGGTTGGACTTCTTCAATTCCATTGGTTATAGATCATATGCTGCCTCCTGAAATGTTTGAACATCGACCAATTCTTTTTGGTACAATGGCTCTGTATATTCCTTCCATCTACTTTCTATGTTTCCTGTGTTGTTCAATATTTTGCCCACAGAATACTTTAATGTTGCAACTTGAGACTTGAATTTTTCTTCAGTTCTTTCAGTTTGACAGATGCTGAGCATGTTCTTCCCTATGGTTTTCTAACTCCAAATCTTTGCACATTTTGTTGTCTTCTTCAGCCGCCCTTTGAAATCTTCTGTTCAGCTCTTTTACTTCATCATTTCTTCCTTTTGATTTAGCTACTCTATGTTCAAGAGCAAGTTTCAAAGTCTCTTTTTACATCCATTTTGGTATTTTCCTTCTTTCCTGTCTTTTTAACGACCTTTTGTTTTCTTCATGTATGATGTCCTTGACGTCATTCCACAACTCATCTGGTCTTCAGTCATTAGTGTTTAATGAGTCAAGTCTATTCTTGAGATGGTCTCTAAATTCAGGTGGGATATACTCAAAGTCTTAATTTGGCTCTCGCAGACTTGTTTTAATTTTCTTCAGTTTCAACTTGAACTTGCATATAAGCAATTGATGGGCTGTTCTGCAGTTGGACCCCTGGCCTTGTTCTGACTGATGATATCGAGCTTTTCCATCATCCCTTTCCACAGATGTAGTCAATCTGATTCTTGTGTTTTCCATCTGGTGAAGTCTACATGTATAGTCGCCATTTATTTATTTTTTATTGTACTTTAGATGAAGATTTACAGAGTAGTTTCTCAGTAAACAGTTAGTACACATATTGTTTTACGACATTGGTTAACAAACCCATGACATGTCAACACTCTGTCTTCTCAATCTTGGGTTCTCTATTACCAGCTTTCCTGTCCCCTCTTGCCTTCTAGTCCTTGTCCCTGGGCTGTTGTGCCCCATTAGTTTCGTTTTGTTTTGTGGGGCTGTCTAATCTTTGGTTGAAGGGCGAACCTCAGGAGCGACTTCATTCATGAGCTTAAAGGAGTGTCAAGGGGCCGTACTCTTGGGGTTTCTCCAGTCTCTGGCAGGCCAGTAAGGCTAGTGTTTTTCTGTGAGTCAAAATTATGTTCTACATTTTTCTCCAGCTTTGTCCGGGACCCTCTGTTGTGATCCCCGTCAGAGCAGTCAGTGGTGGTAACCGGGCACCATCTAGTTGTACTGAACTCAGTCTGGTGGAGGCCATGGTGGTTGTGGTCCATTAGTCCTTTGGACTAATCTTTCCCTTGTATCATGTTTTCTTCGTTCTCCCTTGCTCTCGAAGGCGTGAGACCAGTGGAATATCTTAGATGGCTGCTCACAGGCATTTAAGACCCCAGATGCTACTCACCAAGACAGAACGTAGAATATTTTCTTTATTAACTATGTTGTGCCAATTGAGCTAGATGTTCCCTGAGACCATGGTCCCCACAGCCCTCCATCCAGCAATTCAGTCCCTCAGGGAGTTTGGATGTGTCTATGGAACTTTAATGACCATGCCTTGTATAAGTTGTGCTGGCTTCCCCAGTATTGTGTACTGTCTTACGCTCCACCAAAATTACCACTTAATCTATTGTCTATTTAGTGTCCCCGCACAACCCCTCGTAACCATCAAAGATGGTTTCTTTCTGTGTGTAAACCTTTCCGTAAGTTTTTACAGTAGTGGTCTCATACAATATTTGTCCTTTTTTTGATTGTATAGTCGCCATTTATATTGTTGAAAAACACTTTGCGATAAAGTAAGTCGTTGGTCTTGCAAAATTCTATTATGTGGTCTCCCACATTTCTATCACCAAGGCCATATCTTCCAACTACCAATCCTTCTTTGTTTATAATTTTCGTATTCCAATCACCAATAATTATCAATGTAATGTGTTCCATTCCATTTTTGACGACTTTCAATTTTTCTGGATTTCCTACTTAGTACTTTTGATGTTCCGATTATTAATGTATATTTTCAGCTGTTTATTCTCATTTTGAGATAGGCCACATCAGCAAATGAAGGTCTGGAAAACTTGATTCTACCTGTGTCATTAAGGTCAACTCTATTTGGGAGGGCAGCTCTTCTCCAGTTGTATTCTGAGTGCCTTCCATCCTGAGGGGCTCATTTTCCGGCATCATATCAGACAACGGTCCACTGCTACTCATAAGGTTTTCACTGGGCTATTTTTTTAGAAGGTGCTTCTTCCTAATCTTAGTCTGGATGCTCTGATGAAAGCTGTCCACCTTGGGTAACCCTGCTGGTATTTGAAATACCGGTGGCATAGCCTCTAGCATCACAGCAACATGCAAGCCACCACAGTACTACAAAATGACAGACGAGTGGTGTACCAAAGAATTAGTATCCAGCACATATGAGGAGGAGCCCTGGTGGTAAAGTGGTTAAGAGCTCGGCTGCTAACCAAAAGGCCTGCAGTTCGAATCCACTAGCCACTCCTTGGAAACCCCATGGGACAGTTCTACTCTGTCCAACAGAGTCACTATGAGTTGGAATCGACTCGATGGCACGGGTTTTTGGTTTTGGTATACATAAAGAATATAATAAGAAAATAAATTTTTATATGCTGTTTTTAAGAAAAGACAACTCAATAGAAAAAATGTAAGAAACACAAATATTTCAAAAAAAGACATGCTAGCCAATAAACAGAATAATGGTCAGCCTTATTATTAATCTGATGAATAATATTAAGACTATAATAGGATACCATTTCCTATTACCAGATTTGTAACATTTTTTAAGCAGTTTTGTATTTTGTTTCATGTAATATTACATCATTAACATTTTTTAAATATCACTGAATATTTTGATAATGTGGTCTTAATTCCTCTTTTATAATCCACTTTGAGGATTTCCTATAATTAACTTTTCTCTGTATTTTAACATTTAGGTGGCATCCACTACGGAAAATATGCATTTTTTGGACATAAATCTTTGTGTTTACATCTGGTTACTCTTTTTTTCAATTGTGCTTTAGGTGAAAGTTTACAGAGCAAATTAGTTTCTCATTGAACAATACATACACAAGTTGTTTTGTGACACTGATTGCTAACCCTGTGATGTGCCAACACTCTCCCCTTCTCCATTCCAGGTTCCCCGTGTTGATTTGGCCAGTTTTCCTGTCCCTTCCTGCCTTCCCGTCTTTGCTTTTGGGCTGGTATGCCCGTTTAGTCTCATGTACATGACTGAACTACGAAGCACGTTGCTCATGTGTTACTGTTTGCGCTGTAGACATGTCTAATCTTTGGCTGATTTTAAAAATCTGATCATATTAAGTCTCAGGAAGCAAGTGGACAATGAACACTGTCATAGCCCTGTGGAAGTACATCAACTACGGAAAACAATTTCCCATTACCTAGTAAAGCTGAACATATCCTAAAAACAAGGTAATTCAACTCCAAACAATCCTACGGTATTGGTATCGTTATTTAATAAGTCACTGCTGGCATTTAATTGGGACAATCTGCGCTATGCACTTCAGGGTAGCTGGCATCCCTTTACCCTGCTCACTACATGCCAGTGGTGCCCCATAATCATTTTAACAACAAAAAAAGTCTCCATAATTTCTAAATGCCTCTTCTGGGGACAGTGCTACACCCAGTTGAGAACCACTGACCTAAAAAAAGAAACTCTTAAACATATATATCCAAGTCATGTTCATATCAGCATTGTTCATAAAAATAAAAAACTAGAAACGATGTCCGTTGATAGAAAGATGGATAAACTATGGTATATATACACAATTGAACGCTATAATATAGTAATGAAAATGAACTGCAAAAATGTTGAGCAAAAAACAAGCAGCTATGAACATATACAATATGATTCCATTTAAATAAAGTTTAAAATGGATAAAACCAAATAATATATTACTCAGAGATACATACTTATGTGATAAATGTAAAAAAAATAAAAAAGCAAGAATAATTGATAAATTTTAGGATAGTGGTTCCTCTGAAGTGAAGGAAGGGGGATGCAATTGAGGACACACAGGACTTCTGTTTCTTAAGCACAGTGATGGATATACTGGTGTTTATTATTCTTCTATAAACTATACATACACATTATATATACCCTATAAAAAAATTTTTAAAAATTGCTATGGAATGTGTCAACAATGTGAAGCAGCAGCTATAAAGATTTATACTAAATTTGGGAGCAAAGGAGAATGAAGAAAAGGTAACAAGAGAAAGATTAGTCCAAAGGACTAATGGACCACAACTACCACAGCCTCCACCAGACTGAGTCCAGGAAAACTAGATGGTGCCCGGCTACCACCACTGACTGCTCTGACAGGGATCACAACAAAGGGTCCCGGACAGAGCTGGAGAAAAATGTAGAACATAATTTAGACTCACAAAGAAAAGATCAGACTTACTGGCCTGCCAGAGACTGGAGAAACCCCAAGAGTATGGCCCCTTGATACCCTTGTAGCTCAGGGATGAAGTCACTCCTGAAGTTCACCCTTCAGCCAAAGATTAGACAGGCCCATAAAACAAAATGAGACTGATGGGGCACAACAGCCCAGGGACAAGGACTAGAAGGCAGGAAGGGACAGGAAAGCTGGTAATAGGGAATACAAGGTCGAGAAGGGAGAGTGTTGACATGTCATGGGGTTGTTAACCAATGTCATAAAACACTATGTGTACTGTTTAATGAGAAACTTATTTGTTCTATAAACCTTCATCTAGAGTACAATAAAAAAAAAAAAGGAAAAAAAAAAAAGATTTATACTAAAGATAATAAGGTAGTATCTTTCCCTCCCTGCTGTCCCTATCATTTGTGAAAGCGTAGAGAAAGGAATGCAGCTGCTGACATACAGTGCCAGTCCTGGACCACAAGCCTGCAGTATTGTTTTCACACTTTTTAATGTATACTCCTCTCATGATACTTGCTCACACGATCAGATCACAGGCAAACAAAAGAGTACGTATCATCTTTCGTAGTTGGGCAAAACAGAATCCCACATACAGACATTTTCTAGATAACCGAAGCCCAATCTCCAATTTCTCCTATTTGTTCAGTAATTAGAGTTTATAGCATGTATTTTCATTCATCATAATAAGTTTTACTGAATGCTTACTATGTACCAGGCACTGAGACTAAGAAGATAGTTAAGACACAATTCTTGCTCTAAAGGGCTTACCACCCAGAAATGGGCAGGTGGGGAAGGGGGCTCTGAGTAAATAAGTACCACTCTTAATACAATCAGAACTGTCTAATAGATTTAAAGAAAAACAGGGAGGTGGTCAATTCAACATAAGGCACAGGAAGATTTCATAGAGCTAGATATTATACTTGTGGGGAGTTTTCTAGGCAGATTTGGGAAGGGAATTCCAGGAAAAGGAGCAACATAACCATAGGACAAAAGTCAGGGAACTAAAAGGCATATCCAAAACACTACTGCTAATCTGAAATGTGTTGGGTGGAGTGGGAAATGACTAGGTAGAGAGTTTGTATTTCATCCTACAGACAAAGCCCTGAAAGAGTTTCAAGGTGCAGACGTGGTTTTAAAATGATTACTTTGGCAAAAGGATAGAAAATGGGCTTGAAGAGATGGTGTGCAGAGTCTGGAGACATGGAAATAAGTTAGGATAGAAAACTGTTGCAGTAATTCAGAGAAAAGAGGAGAATCTAAAAAACAAAGTAGTAACACAGAAGAAAAAAGAGAAAAGGAAAAATTCCAGTTACTTGAGAGAATGAAAACGAACAGAGAAAAGTCACCAACATTGAGACACAACGCTTAACCAGGTAGACAGGAATCAGAAGAAGGTATCACCAAAGCCAAGAGATTTTCAGGCAGCAGGGAGGGGTCGACGGCTCGAAATGATAAGGAAGGACCAGCAGGTACAGGGCGTGAGCACTGGACATGGCAGTCAGTCATCACCGGTGACCTCTGCAGGCGGTTCCAGGGGAGGGGGGGACAGAAGCAGCCTGACTGAAGCAAATTCAAGAGTGAATTAAGGAGCATAGTTCTTTCAGGAAGACTGGCCAAGAGACAATTAAGTTTTTAAACGGAAGACTAGAATATACTTTAAGCTGCAATGAAAAGGTTGAAAATATGGGAAAGAGATGGCATACGTGATGGAGAAAGACTCAGAGATATGAAGGGATGGATAAGATCAAAGAAGCAGTGAACACTGCTCAGAACAAGAGAAAGGTCCCTTCTTCTGTGAGGCTGCAGAAGAGAAAGGCATTCAGGCACAGATTGTTCACTCAACAAACATTTAGTGAATATCTATCATATGCCAGGTACTGTGCAAAGTGCTAGGGGGTACAAGATGACTAACTCAGTGCTGGCTTCAAAGAGTTCACAGCTTAGTGGGGGAAATCCAACAATTATAATGTTCTAAGTACAAATGCAAGAAGATGAAACAGGTAGTATGGTAGAACAGAGGTTAGGGAAAGGGCTGGAATTTAAGAGTTCCTGCCTGATATTTTCTGTGAAGTAAAAGGTGAAGTTTCCTGCCAAGTTTTATGCAAGTTACGAGGTGTGGTAGGGGATGTGCAGAATATCAATTTTTCACTGCTGTCAGTACACCTTAGTAGCAAGTATGCTAAGCAAAAACAAACCCACTGCTGTTGAGTTGATTCCGACTCATAGCAATCCTATAGGATAGAGCAGAACTGCCCCACAGCGTTTCCAAGGCTGTAAATCTTTACGGAAGCAGACTGCCACATCTTTCTCCCATGGAGTGACTGGTGGGTTTGAACCACTGACCGTTCGGTTAGCAGCTGAGTGCGTAACCACTGTGTCACCAGGGCTCCTGCAGGTATGCTGCTGATGTCTAATTTGTTACAACATGAAACAAACAAAACGTTTTCAGGGAAAAGTGGGTGACAAAACCAGAAGCTTAATTTTACACCCTCATCTGAGAGTGGCTGTACATCTTTTCTATGGATTAAAGGTCATGGATCGTGGCAGGGATGTTATACTTCTGAGTGGATGAGATAACCAAAAGGTACTCAGACCACTTGCTAACTGGGGTTCTAGATAGTGCTGTAGTTCCAAAAACCTCTAGTTAGCACTGAAACATACTACCTCCCAAACCATTACAAACAAACGGCTAACTCGCGCAGCTGCCGAAAGCTTGGAGGCTGGAGTTCACCCACGGTAGCCACGGGAAAAAGGACTGGTGATCTACTTCTGAAAAATCAGCCACTGAAAACCCTATGCAACACAGTTCTACTCTGACAACACATGGGTTCACCATGAGTCAGAATCAACTGGGTGGCAACTAGCTTTGTTTAAACCATTATATAAATTTTTTTTTTCTCAATATGAAGTACTTTCCCTGTGGATCTGCAGAACAATTACAAGCACTCTAATTAGTATTCATCATTACCTCTTTTTTGGCTTCTTTTTTAGGATCATAATCACTATCATTCCCATCCATTGGGTGTGTTTCCTCCACATCATCATCACTGAGAAGAAATAAAGATTAGTAAACTTAAATTCCTTCCTTGTAATTCTATTCTAGTGCTCTTATCAAACTTTAAAATACCCTATTAATAATTTTTACTAACGTTTTGCAATGGAACAACAGTTGTCCTTGGGAAGACGAACTCGTAACTTAGATTTCTGTAGTGTTTAGAAACATTTAACTCTTTGGGCATATAGAATCATTTAGCAAACATCTCTAGCTAAAAAAAAAAAAGAGAGAGACAGACTCAGCTGGAAATGGATTTGGAAAAAAATTATCATTTGGCAAAGAGACCATGAACATTTCTGTTCTCTGACTGGAGAAAGAGAGAGACAAAAACCAGTAAACAAAATGATTTTATACTACTACAAAGGTCCAGCTACAATAATGTGTACCTTCAGTTACTCAGGTAATTGTGGAAACAGCATCTTCCAAAGAATACATGCTTTTATATCTTCCAAATATATGTATTGACTATAGCAATACTAAAAGGAAACATTTGTGATTACTGCTAAACACAGCTCAAATATAACTCAGTTGGGATGTTAACTGGTTATGATTAACAGTTAAAGGGTTCAAGAGAGTTCTTACTCTAAAGATTTCTGACCACTCGGCTCTTCCTGTCAGAGCAGAAACAGAAGGTAAGGATAGGAAGTATTTACAACATGTTGTAATAATTTTTCTGCCTTAGGAGATGTAAGCAATCCAGTGCAATGGCCCTAACAATGTAATTGTATAAAGGCATCCAACCTACCTGTCACCTTGATTATGTCTATTAGCTAGTTTACGAGCCTGGCGATCCATCAAACTTGTCCTAGACCGAGTTTTTTTCCATGAATAGTAATATTTTACAAGGCTTGCGATTGTCTTATCTGGAAGCTTAAAACAGTAACAATAACAGAATGTTAAATCAGCAAGTTTACTTCATAAAACAGATTAACAGAATGAACAAAATTTTCATACATGCAAATACATGCATAAATGAAAAATTTTCATAAGTACTTTTATGAATTATAGAGCTAAATGGTGCTGTTATAGTCATAGTACCCTGCCACATCTATGTAACTGACATTTCTGAATGAATATTCCTATTTGTCCTGAGATGCAAAGGGACCACAACTTAATGGTGGGAATGGCCCCAGAAGTCGCCAGCACAGCCATGTTAGTATCCAGTATCTGTTTTCTTTAAAAAAATGACTCAATTGTTTTTTCCCCTCTGTAAATTGGGATTTTTTTTTATTGAGATATAATTCACATACCATAAACTTTATCATTTTAAAGTGCACGATTCAGTGGTTTTTAGTACATTCACTATGTTGTGTAACTGTGGACACTAATTCCAGAACATTTTAATCACCCCAAAAAGAAATCCTGTCCCATTAGTAGTCTCTCCCATTCCTCCCGTCCCCAACCCCTGGCAACCACTTTCTATCTCTATGGATTTGCCTGTTCTGGGTATTTCATGTAAATGGGATCATGTGATATGTTGCCTTATGTGTCTGGCCTCTTTTACTTAGCAAAATCTTTTCAAGAAGAGCCACTCAATTCTATAATAGGAAGTTAAAAAAATTTTTTTTTTTTTTTAAATCCAGGTTTTAAAATGGTAAACAGTGCAAACAGCCTTTATCCACCAAATAAAGCCTTTGGGTATTAAAATGACTATTGACAATGCACTCATCTGTTGTGCTGGCAAACAAGGATGCACACTCCTTGCTAAAATGCCCTCTTCGCTTATAGAAGACACTTAGATATATCTGCAAACACTGTCTAATGTCCATCCACTCAGGTGAAAATAGTTTATTGCACCAACTTCTCCGGTTTATATTATTTTGACACAATACTAAAGATTTAAGCACCAGAAACATACAGCAGTTTTTCTCCTTTAATGATAATCAAAAAAGCAACAGCACATAGACCATATTGAAATAATACGTACTTCTTAAAAATGGGCTTTTGTAGCCAAAAGAATGTAAGTCAGAAAACAAAGTTCTAATGATAAAAAATAAACATTTAAAAATCGAATTGAAATTACAATTTTTTTTCCTGGAACTGCAAACATATTTAATAGCTATTACATATATATTTAAGTCAAAATACACACTGATTAGTTATTGTGAAATAGCACATAACTGTCATGCATTAGAGTGGCTGTAGGAAACAGGATGGTATGCAAATATACCTATTTCAAAATATTTTTAAAAACTAAAATTAAATTGGAAAACTGTTTTGTATTTGGTAATTAAGAAGGATTTAATAAAAGCATATGATGTCATTCAGGAACGAATCACACTAAGACAAAAATTACCATACCATTTGCTGAATCCTGTGAAAGCTCTTCCCATGAAAACTAAAGGCTTGTTCAAATAGGACTTTATCTTCCACTGTCCACTCATCCGGAAAGGGAGTGAAATTAGGGAGATCAGCAAGGGACTTCTCAATGTTATGTTTATGCCAGAACAACATGCCAAGTGCCTTTGAAGAGAAATCATTCCCCTTTGGTTTTAATGGACTTATATTCCATCACACTTAAGAAAATTCAACACAAATTAGATTAAAATCTTAAGCCTGCAAGTTCAACAGAAAATACACTCACAGTTTGGAGCTTTTAATCAAGGGTGTCCAGGCAGTAAAGCTCATTTAGTTATTTACTTTAAATCAAGGCCTCGGAACAGTGAATGTTCTTATATACCATATTAGCTACAGATTCTAGGGAAAACAGGGAGCTCAGGAGAATGACTGTAATTACTAAAGCAGGTTTGTAGGTTCATATCAAGACTTTCACCCACATTCATCCATTTGTCAAAGCATAAAGAAAATATCCAGTAAATCAATATTTGAGTAAAGCCTGAAACTATTAATTAAAGCACAGAACTAAAAGTGCTCAGTAAAGAAGGAATTCAGTATTGAAATATTTAAATTTTAACTTTTCAGAACTATATCATGGGTTAAACACTAGAAGTTAAGAGTATCTCAACTGCAACTTTAACAACTTAATATTTTAACATATATACTTTTTTAAGTTCTTTATTATCATAAAGTATACGTGGAATTATTACAAGTCAGATCAATAACTTCAATGACTTGATCGTCATTAGAAAGCCTGAAATGGCCAACTTCCAAAAATTCCGTAACTTTCCTCTCTACTATAAATAAATGAAAAAACTCGCTGTGTCGAGTCAATTCCGTCTCATAGCGACCCTACAGGATAGAGCAGAACTGCCTCACAGGGTTTCCAAGGAGCAGATGGTGGATTCGAACTGTCGACCTTTAGATTAGTGTCATGGATTGACTTATGCCCCCCAAAAAATGTGTGTGTCAGTTTGGCTGGGCCATGATTCCTGGTATTCTGTGATTTTCCTGTATGTTGTAAATCCTGCCTCTATGATGTCAATGAGGGAGGATGGGTGGCAGTTGTGTTAGTAAGGCAAGAGTCAATCTGCAAGACTGGATTGTGTCCTGAGGCCATCTCCTGAGATATAAAAGACTGAAGAGAGAAGAGAGCCAGGGGGACCTCATACCACCAAGAAAGCAGTGCCAGGAGCAGAGTGTGTCCTTTGCACCCAGGGTCCCTGCACGGAGAAGCTCCTAGTCCGGGGGAACTTTGATGAGAAGGCTGACAGAGAGAGAAAGCCTTCCCCTGGAGCTGACACCCCGAATTTGGACTCTTAGCCTACTTTACTGTAAGGAAATAAACTTCCCTTTGTTAAAACCATCCACGCGTGTTATTTCTGTTACAGCAGCACTAGATAACTAAGACAGTTAGCAACCGAGCTCTTAACCACTAGGCCACCAGGGCCCCCTATTATAAATAGTAGGCCTTTATCTTTATTATAAGGTATTAAGTATTATTTACAGGATAAACTTTTATTTTTTAAAAAGAAATACAGCAACTTCTTAAACAGTGATTTTGAAGTTAATTTTGTACTTAGCTAATAGTTCTCTAAAACGAACATGAAAGTAAACATATGGACAGTCCCATTTTAAAGGATTAATGTACTCAAACAAGTCTTAAACAAGAAGGCAAGGTTTAGAAACAAAATATACAATTAAAGACTTCAAAATCTGCAGAAAAAGTTAACTTCATTTGGAAAGAAACATCTCAATTTCACAGAGATGATGTTACTTTACCATGTTACCAAGTACAAAATTAGACTTTGATAATGCAGGTTATAGATACCTTTCCTAGTTCTCTAAAAACAAATCTGCCTATTTTACTATTAATTCTGATAAAAACTGATACACTTAATTGAAATGAGATTTAAGAATCTTTAACTATTTCCTTTTTCCATGTTCTCTACTCCCACAGTTAGGGGTAACAGACCATATATATGGCCTTTTAAAATCATCTAACAACAACAACAGAAAACCCTTATAAATTATTTCATTCAAATTTAAAAAGTCTTAAAAATTTCTTTAAATGAAAAGCTAAACTTACAGATCTTTTGGATCAAAAAGTCATAAGAAAATAACTTGCATTCTTAAAAAAAAATTCTTTTTTAAATAAAAGATTTGTTTTAAAATTCTACTCATGTATATTTGTCCAAAAATACCCCAAAACTTATTCCTCATTTTGGGAAGCATTTGCTAGAGTAATCCTGAAGGCTTTCAGACACTTTCAGAACTCAAAACAGAATAAGAAACAAAGGTATTGAGAGCAAAGTGCTCAAGTTTTTGTGATGAATAATGTTTATAAAAGCAAAATCCTTAATAATGAAAAGGTCAGACTTTGCTAAAACCTTTGTGGAATCTATAAAGTTGGCTGAACGTATGTACTTTCTTAGGACAGAAACTACTATTGGATGCTGTTTGGATTTGGTAAATGTTGAGGCAAGCCTTAATACTAAAATGTTTCTCTACATACCTGCTCCACATTGTAGCCATGTTTTTCCTTTGCAATTGCAATATACTCATCCACTGTAACAAAATAATGTTATATAATTAGTAATTTTCATTTACTTTATTTATTCAGGTCTACTTTTTCTAACACAACAAATAAAATACAGTCCAAGAATAAAAAAATGGCCAAAGCCATCTTCCATAAAATATTATAATAAGAGGCTTTTATTTATATAAACAGGATCAAAAGCTAACTCAATTAAAATTTTATTTAGTATCACTTATCTCTCTGCCCATACACTATACACTTATTCAATTCAGTAACATTATCATCCTTGTTTCACATGTAGAAGAAGACCAATGTGTGGGTAGCCAACAGAACCTAATTACAATGTAAGCTATTAAGATAATTTCTTGATTTTCTGTTCGTCTTTAACAGAAGAGACTTGACTATTTAAGACTCTCTCATATTTAGAGTTGGCCCAAAACCTTTACCATCTCATTTCTGATTGCTGCATAGAAGACAGTTTATCCGTAGTTTTACCAGCTATACATAATAATGACATATTTAAGTATGCTTCAGTATCCCTAAAATTTTCTTCACCTCTTCCTGCTTGCTATACAAAACATGTTTTGAGTAGTCTATTTTCCTTCACCCTCCATCAAGTCAACAGATTTAGGTAAGCACCACTATAGCGCGGACATACTGCCTATTTCAAGGCCTCACGGCTCAGAAGTCCGCATTTCACTTTCAGCAGGACTCAATTTTGTATGAAGTCCAGAGTCACTCTCTCCTGATCCTTTACAGTGAATGTGTGCGTGTGTGTGTATACATACACACACGTATATAGTAAATTTTTATACATAATTATTCTTTAAGTGTATTTTTTAAGAAGCAGTGATTAAGCATTCTGATCCAGGAACAGCCAGGCAGCCCAGGTTCGATTCTCAGTCTTGTTACTGGCTTTCTGACTCTGAGCGAGCTGCTGAATCTTTTTGTACCTTTGTTTCCTCATTCTAAAATGGCGATAAAAACAGTACCTTCCTCCTAGGATTAAATGAGTTAATATATGTAAAGTGCTTAGAACAGCACCTGGCACATTATAAGTACTTAATAAGTATTTGTTATTATTCTGTCAGTAGCCTACACTTTAAAATACGAATACACTATTATAACAACAATGCTATTAGAATAACTACTCTTTTATGGATGTTCCATCTGCCCAAGGCCATAGCTTTTGGTGCAGAAAATCCCAATGTTACACTTTGTTTAGAACCCACAGCACATAAAACATACCAATGGTCTAAATATGTGCTGATTAATTTTAACAAAAATGTCTTAAGGTCCTATAGAAGGCTAAACAATATCAACAGACCTGTGGTTCACAACCCTTGCCATGCATTAAAATCACTGAGGGAATTTTTAAAAAATAAGATGTCCAGCCCCCATTCCTCATGATTCTCATTTAATTCGTTTGGGATAGAGACCAGACATCAGTATTTTTTTAAAGCTCTTCGAGTGATTCCAGTGCACAGTCAGGGCTGAAAACCACTGCTCACTATCTTCAGCTGAATCTTCCAAATGAACACTACGCTACCAGCATATGTTGGTTTTCTGAATTTGTTTGCCACTTTGCTAAGAAACACACCATTGGAAAAAACAAAATGCTAAAACAGCAAAATTCAATGGTGAGCTGATGCACAGTTTATAAATGACAACCTCCGATGTAACGAGGACTGAACCAGAGAATCCCGACACTCTCTTTCAGGTTTCATAGTACACAGTCCCAGGCCAACTGAATAATTTCACATTTTCTGTTAAGAATGCCTCAAATCCAAACCAAACCTGCTACCATCGAGTTGATTCCAACTCACAGCAACCCTACAGGACGGAGTAGAACCGTCCCATAGGATTTCCAGGAGCGGCTGGTGGATTTGAACTGCCAACCTTTTGGTTGACAGTCGAGCTCTTACCCACTGCACCAAGAGGGCTCCAAGAATGCCGCAAGGGCATACAATTCCTAGATCTTTTGCTGGTGTTCTAAATTTCTTAAAGAGGAAGAATTACCAGGTATGCAGAAGCATACCCAGTTGTCAATTTTTAGTTCTCTTATTGCATCAATAAGTATGATTAGACTTACTGAGCACGTGATATAACCCAATAACCCACTGCTGTCAAGTCGATTCTGACTCACAGGGACCCTACAGGACGGAGTAGAACTGCCCCATAGGGTTTCCAAGGAGCAGCTGGTAGATTTGAACTGCCGGCCTTTTGGTTAGCAGTCGTAGCTCTTAACCACTGCACCACCAGGACTCCAGTAGATGATACAGGACATCATTAATTTTCAGGGGACTAACAATAGCCATCATGGGACATCTTTAAGATGTTAGCAAACACTTAGAAAAAACAAGCTTAATTTACAGCTGCCAGGATAGCTGTTCAGTGTTGTTTCAAAATGACAACTGAATGGAGGGGTGGGGATCTTAGTGTTGTTACCTGCATGTTTCCTACATCTGATGTGCCGCAAAGGATCAGGTCCGCTACATCACACTGAAGTCTAAAGTCACACCATGATTCAAGAAGTGCATGGTCAATGATCCAGAAGGTCTCCGTCCAGAAATGGAGAGCACAAAGATGACCTGACGGCTGTTGAAGTCAGTTCTTTCCCTTTTCCTCTTTAAAATAGTAATGATAGTGGGCTCTTTGAAGTTTGAAAGCATTTCTTTACAGGTCCATTTACTGAGGAAAAGCCTGCACAGATATCTACATAGTAACTCCCTCCCCTGCTGGAGGATGTAAGCAGCAATGCCCTCAGATCCTAGGTCTGTTCATTCTTCATGGGCCTGATACAACTGGAATGATCAAACCACCATCTTTCAAAAGGAAAAACACTCTGATATAACAACCTCTATTAAAAAAATAAAACAATAAAGACAAAACTCTTTTCTTATGAGAATCTAAGAGGACCAAAAACAAATCCAAGTTGCATTTCTAATCAGCTGACAGATTTTTGTTCACATAAACATTCAATTTCAGAAAACTTACATTTGGCGTCCGGGATACTGTGATATGGAGACCATACAAGCATCCCTCCATTGTCTTTATCTGTGTACTTTGTAGCACCTGGGGAAAAAATTAATTACTTTTAATATGATGGGTTTCACTTACATTTAAAATAAATATAAACAACGTAAGCTTTATTTCTATTTTAGTACGGTATCTGCAAAGGAAGACAAAGTACAGAGAAAAAAAGAAAGATTTACATTAAATATAGTAAACACCTTGTTTATGGAAATGAAAGGATTTTGCAAATGCTGAAGTTTAAAAAATAAAGACCGGTTTTGTGCTTAAACATTTTATTTTTTAAGTATATATCCTTGCTTTACAAAGGATAATAAATCTGATTTAATCTCCCACACATCACTTGGGGGTCATCATTAAAAACTGACTTTCTAACCTAGAGGAATGCCTCAGGTGTTGTTTTGCCCCGTATCTAAACAGACCAAGATTTATACTTGTGTCTGCTTTTTTATAAGTTCTATATAATCCTATTCCTTGAAAAGTCTGTCCGCTATTCCTTTTTTAAACAATTTCACTTATTACATTTTATATTTGTAAAAGTATTCCGTTTGCTGTAAAAAGAAAGCAAAGTCAAAGACATATAGAAGTTAATAATGCTATTTCTTCTTAATGCAATCTAAGAACCTGCTTCTAATCTAGAGAAATACTATCCCTGTTTCTAATTTATTTCTCATCTGTTATCTAGAAAGTCAGTAAAATTAAAACCCAATTAAAACTGCATTAAGAATGAACAGAATGAATGAAAGCCTGACACCTCAGCTAAGAACATGCATTTACCTTTTAATTCCTCAATGGTCTTTTTCTGGCTTCTTCCTAATTTTTAACTGCAGTCAAGTCCATTAAAACTATCAACAAACAAAGCATTGCTGCCACGTTTTAAGACTTGCCTATGACTACAAGTCTCGGTAACACAAATGGTTAACTTGGCTGTTAATTGAAAGGTTATAGGTTTGAGTCTACCAGAGGCACCTTGGAAGAAAGGCCTGGCGACCTACTTCCCAAAAATCAGCCAATGAAAACCCTACAGAGCACGGTTCTACACTGACACATATAGGTCATCATAAGTCAGAAATTCCTTGGTGGTAAATGGTTTAGTTTTTTACCTAAGAAAATGTTGTAATTTACTTTCCGAGGTGTTGACAGCTACCGCTAACTAATGCCAGAATTCCAAAATCATTCACATAAAATCTTAACATAGAATTCTGAGGTTAAACTGTAATCATTTACAAAGTTATTAGATATTTGGACTAAAAAACATTCAGCTGTAGGAGCAAGGGAGAAACTACCTGGGTAATCTCCACCTAGAAAAGTTATCTGTCAAGCAATAATTTAATATCATTCAGTAGTGTTTTTTTTAATCATTATACATTACCACTGAAAATTCAATCAATAAATTTTAGTTACAATTGATACACTGGTTAGTGAAATAATGAAGCGGAAATTGTTTAAAAATGTGTTTCACTATCAGAAAAAATCAGGATGGAGAAAAATCAGGAGACACACAAAGCATTAGAAAAATGATAATTACAAAATTTTAACAAAATTTAAAACCTATTTTATTTTTCCACAACTATCTTTACTAAAAGAGCAAAAACAGAGCTTAGAATTCAAGAAAATGCAAGTTAGAAGTTAGTCATCTAACTATATTCAATGAAAATAAATTTTAAAATGTTTCTTAACAAGTTCAATATTAAGATATATATTTAATTTTTAACTATGTAACCAAACATTGTAAAGCAAAAGAGCCAAACTCCTTAGTGGAAATAAAACAGATAAAACCTAAGTTAGTCAGAGGCCTTATTTAATTAATTAAATCATTGTTTTTTTCTGTGAATCTCGTAAACTAAAATCCTTTAACAGGGGATTGATCCTTCTTGCACAATGGATTGCTATGATATGATCACTTAAATCCTACTTAACAGAACATGGGCTGTAACAAAGAAAGCTTTCTATTAAGCCCCAAGTCTTAACAGCACACCATGCTTAATATTTAAACATATTTTCTTGCATCTCATTCTTACATAAAGTCCAAATTAATGTCTACATTAAATTTTTGTTCTTAGATATAAAGTATTTTCTATAGATTTTCCCCCAAGTAGAGTAACAGTTAAGTTTCCCCCAAAATTCTTAGCACTGTAATTAAGGGCCTGATCTGACAGAAACTGGCATCCAAGGTGTGGGGACTAACTGCTCTTCTAATCCTGGGGGGCTGGTGTATTGTGGGGGAGAGAGGGGGGAGTGGGGTTGGGGGAAGTCCTATCTGGTTGCAGAGAATCCCTAATTAGGCCTTTTACAGATACCCTTTCACTAACCCTGAAATGGACTCCACCACTATCGATCATACATGTGCCAACCAGGCCCAGAAGATGACAGATGTTCACAGGAAATGAGAGATATTTTAATGTAATGATTAAAAGTATGGACTGTACAATCTCAGCTCTGCCACTTACTAGCTGTCCTCACCTGGGGCAAAGCTACTCAACCTGTCTGCACCTTTTTCTTCATCTTCACAGAACTGCTCAAAGAATTAAATGAATCTATATGTGAAGTACCTGGCATATGGTAAGCATTATATAAAACATACCTATTACTATTGCATGCTTATTAAAGATAGTTGTTTCTTTACCCTGGAAAGGCTTCTTCTCATCTATCAATCAACTAAAAAAATAAAATAATAACTCTAACGTGGCTATAACTCAAATGGCTGATGCCCACTCTCACTAACCCTTAAAAGTACAACTGAATAGCCGATACGATCTTTTTGCTTTTCTGACAACTCAGACATGACTCCTCTCCTATAAGAGAAGAAAGTAACTTGTATTATTAAAAACAATTTATCTAACCCCTTAGGGTGCTTTGCATCCAATGAAGTTTTTACCTTTTCCCTTATAAAAGTAGAAATGAACTAAAATACTTAAAGGACATAAACCAATTTTTATTTTATTTTTACCTGTTATAATATTTAAGATTATACCTCAAAACTGTCTGATATTCAGAAATAATGTTGAGAGTTGAATTTGACTAACAATATAATTAAGCTTTAGAAGTATACTATTTTCCAAATGGATTAAAAAACAAACCAAAACCTAGACATGAAGCTATGACAATTTTAAAAGACAACAGGCGCATGTCAGTTCTGAAAATCAAACTCTTGAATGGTTTTAAGAAGTATTAGATAAAACCCTTGAAAGTTTAACCTCTTTGAAATCCTTAAGATCTCCTTCACCGGAATTGGTAGAGTACATTTATGAGACAAGCCAACAACTAAGAAACAAAAATAAAATTTGATACACTAGCATTTCTATATCCATAGTAAATTCAATAATTATAAAAATTTGTTGTTACTTTTTAGATTCTCTTTAAGAGATTCAAAATAAGGACTTTGATGGAAATTATGGAATATACTAAAACACTTAAATTTTGAGAATATTAAGAAGCTCTAAATATATATTTTTTAATTCTACTATTTATACACCAGGTTCTGAGTGATATACTTAGTTATCACCAACTTCACACTGGGGCACACAAAGACTTTCCAAGGCGTACATGAGTATGAATATGTTTTAAGGGCAGCAATTTTCAGATCCTCTCTAAGACTGACCTGCCTGAGAACTCACCCGCATTCTAGGATATATACTGGTTCTACTTTTCTACCTTTCTCTTCAAAAATGCCCTTCGCTCATTTTAAGAGAGAAAGGCAAATCTCTTACCCATCCCAAATCTTACAAGAGTGCACCATCCAAAATTTAAAAACCTCCAGGGTGTCAAACAGTGTCAGCAAAGCCTTCCTTTAGTCAAGGCACCGTGATCATTACAATTTCAATCAATTATGTATTAATAATTTTAACAACTTAAACCAGGAGAGATTTAACACTTGGAACTTCATGCTCACAAGAATACATAGTATGATGGTAGGGAATAAGTGATCAACAAAGCACTTTCAAGTACAAAAAATACATTATGGAAGATAACATTCTGTGAGGAAACAGCATGGAAATACCAAAGACAAACTGGAACAATGTAAACTTTCAGACTGTTACAAACCCATCCAATTATTTTATAAAATAGATACTATCATATCACTATAGTATTTACTTGGTTGCATTTAAAATATATAACAGCTTTATTTCAAAATGTTAATATTTTAAATACACTGGAGACTACATCCTTCAACTATTTAAACTCAGTGAAAAACAGATATCGACTTAAAAAATATGTGAGATAAATTTTTCAAAATTCTTTTATAGCTATGCAAGCAAAATATTTTGAAGACCACTGCTTTATATACATTCATTTTCACTTAATCTTGTAAATAGTTAACATTATCTCTGCTTTAGGAAACTAAGGTCTGGAGAAGTCAGGGAGTTCATTCAAGGTCACTATGCCTTATTCTCTTAAAGGCATATGAGACTCGATCACCATATAAAACTGCTCCTTATAATGCAAACATAAGTATGCACTAGAAATAAGTTGGGAAGACCTAGTAAAGAATAGAGAAAAAAAGGCACATAATAATCAGAAACCCAACTAGTGAATCATAAATCCATTATTAGCAATGCATTAAGGTAAACTGTTCCTAATCTCCTAACCTCAATAACTCCAATATAAATGTTAGTTCCTCTCAGGTTTTCTAAAAATCAGCTCAATAAATCATTCTTTCTGTGCTTAATTCTATCATCCTCACTATTATCTCCTCCAATGAAAGTTATCCTCCACCAAAAAATTCTGTTAATTTTCCTACATTCGGATCATAATCTCAGCCCCTAAGGAATTTTTCTTCTAAATGACTTGGAAGACTATGGGTGAACAATCTGTAGAGAGCGCTTTAACAGACTAAAGATAATGGGATGAGAAAGAGAAAAGGAGAGATGATTATTTCTCAATTTCTATCATTAATAAATCTTTTTTTATTTTTTGAAAGAAATGTGTTTAAATTCTCACCTTATTGAATTGATATGAAATAATGACTTCATACAATAGCACAACACAGTAAAACAGACCAGCAGTACTAACTGAATGGCACAGATGCTCAATGTTCCCTTGTAAAAGCATCTAATCATTGATAATTTACACTGGCCTGACAAGGTTGGCCTATAGTGATCATATAAAAGCTCACCTAAGTTTAAATAGTAACTGGTTTTATTTATGTCTTCGTGTTCAATATTGTTCTGGAGAAGATTATGAATGAGAAAATAAGTGAAATTAAAGAATGTGACCTTTATTCTTATTCTAACAGAGAACATCAATTACAGTGTCTAAAATCGAAAATGACTTTATTTAAAAAATAGTAATATTTCCATGATTTTCCCATAAATATTCCATTTAGGTTTAAAACAAGCACAATATGATGATCAAGTAAGCTGGCTAACCCAAAGACTGACTACGTGAAAACTACATAAACAGTGCTTTGCACCTCTTACAAATTATTCTTCAGATTTTGAAATCTGTTCCAATGCTTAGTCTATCATGAAACAAAAAAATGCTTTACAGTGATCAGGACTTGGCATGTACAAGTTTATTCTAGCATGAAGTCTGGCTCTTAAATGCAATATCACTTAATAAACCAGTTCAGAAAGAACACAAATTGTTGTATAGTTGCCTAATAAATAAATATTGACTCATAAACCTACAGGGCAAAGAGAAAACTGCAGAATACCAATGAAAGCCTCAAATCAGAAAAGTGTAAATGTACCCTGAATCATTCTTTATAATAATATTTAATCTTTATTGAATAATTACATGTGTTGGTGTTATTCTCATTTAATCCTGGCAAGAATTCTACAAAGCAGTTTTTATTTCCATTTTACAGCTAAGAAAACTGAGACTCTGGGAAGGCCAGCGACTTGCTCAAAGCACAAAATAAGAGTTGGGTGTTAAGAACTGAATTCAATCTATCTTAAATCCAAAGCAAGCTCTTTCCAAATGTTAAGCTAAAATGAGAGGCAGCACAGTACCATGAAAGTGTCTTTCACCTATCAGCTACAACAACAAAAAAATTAGTTTCACAAAATACTTTAAATTATTTGAAGCCCACCACAGGCTGATAGGCTTTTAATAAAATGCATTAGCATCCATGTCATTTAGAAGACAATCCAAATCTAGTGAACGTTCTTGTACCGCTATTTTTACCTACTGAAAAACAGACTGCCCTGATAATCCTTTTAACACAGTATTTCATCCTCCTCCTTTGGGACAGGAGAAGCTAAGGGTCCCCCAGCCACTCTGCTACCTAAACTGTTTAAATGGTTGGTAAATATAATTTTGCATTGTTCTAATGGGTAGGAAAGAAACAAAAATACCCATCTATACCCTATAATCAAATATGCTGTTTCCCCTGAGAAAACGCAAAGAAGCTCTTTTAGGTATAATAGAGAATTCAAGGGTCCGACACAGACGTTATTACGAGCGGGTATTGGGCAAAAACTGAGTATCTCTTAAAAAAAAAAAAAAAAAAAAAAAAACCTTTTCAAAATCTACCCACAGCCTTCACTGAAGTGTATCTGGGCTGGGTCTGGGAGAAGGAAGCGCGCTCCACTCTGAGAGGCTCCAGCAAGGGCGCCTCCATATGCGGAACTCTCGCCCAATCCCCGTCCAGGCAGAAATCCCGTGACCGCCAGGGAGCCTGTTCGGAGAAAAGTAGACAGGGAGCCCGCAAGCTGGGTTGGCAGAGGACGCTGGAACCTGGCTGCTCGGGGAGAAAATGTCTCCTTGGCAGCTGCGGCCAGTGTCCTGTGGTCTGACTTCCTAGGGCTGGCTCGCCAGCGAGGTATGCCTCTAGCGTTTCCCTAACCCCTTCCCCCACCCCTTTCTCTCCGCTGCTCCTACACTCTGCAAAGATACTGCGACCCAAGCTACACCACCTAACCAAAAAAGAAAGAAAACCCCGTCTGCGCGCGGGTCCGACAGGGCTAGCCCCTGGCTTTGGCCGGTGACAGCAGCCCGGGCACCCGCCGCCCTTGGCTCCCAAGGGCCGGTTATGTGGCAGCTGACATTTGCTTGGTTCTTCCACACACATCCCTCACACCCTCCTCCCAGCCGCTCCTCCCCCAACCTCAGACCCCCGAATCAGCCAAGGGCTGTCTCCCTCTGCTCACCCCGACCTCTCTCCAGGCTTAGGCGGTAGGAAGGCGTTGCCACCAGCCGGCAAGTGGCCTCCAAAGGCAACCATGTTAACCTTGCAATGCACACATCTGCCCGCACGCCCTGTGTCACAGCCCGGCCAAGCCTGACAGCCTCTCCGCCAGAGATGCCTGCCCATCCCAGCCCCGCAGCCACTCTCAACCCCACATCCAGACCCCTACTCCGCCCGCACTCTACCCCTTCCACCCAAAGGCAATCCCATAAAACGGGACACAGGATTTTGTATGAGCAAATATATCTACCTGGATCAAATTCTGGGATCCGAGCTTGGTATTCGGCTCCGACTCTCATCCCAACATCTGCAAAGCAATGCCAAAAAGGAAAAAAAAAAAGAGAAAGAAACGAAAAAAGAAGAGACACTTAATAAAATATAAAAATTGCTGGGGTAGGAAAGCAGCGGCAGAGGATGGATGGGAAGATATGAACTCTGGGCACTCCGGGAGATGGCAGCGGATGGGGGCGGGGAGCGGGGGGGCGGAGGGCGGAGGCTTGGTCGAGGGCGGAGGGACTGGGGTCGCGGGGGCGGAGGGGAGGCTGCTGCACTGCACCGGGAGTTCGAGGCTACCGCAGCGCCCGGGCTCCGAGGGAGGGAGGGCGGGAGCGCGGCGAGGGGAGGGGGCTGGGGGAGGGGTGGAAGGAGAGGGGCAGGCGGGCTGGCGGGGAGGAGTTCGAAGCTACCACCGTGCTCGTCGTCGCTGCTGCAGCCGCTCTCGGGTTCCGAGTAGTGCAGCCCGCCGTTGGTGGACGAGGCGCCGCTGCCACCGCCGCCCGCTGGGCTCTTGGCGCTGCCGTTGGCCGATCGGTTCTTCCCCAATAACTCGGGCCCCTTCTCCATCATGCCGGGCATGGTAGAAAAAGGGAGGGGGGGAAAGGTGAGGGAGAGGTAGGTGTCAGGGTGAAGGGGGAGATGGCTTACGAGTGCGGGCGGGAGGGAAAGGAGGAGGAGGGTGTTAATATTGAGCCGCCATAACCGCCCCGGTCCGGCAGTAGCGCAGTCGCCTCACAACAACCCGCCCCGGCCCCGCCTCTCTCCCCTCCTCCTCCGCCCGCCGCCCGCCCCGCGCCGTCCTGGGCGCCCCTCTCGGACGCGCTGCGCTCTACGCCGCCGCCAGTATCACTCCGCCCCGCAGGGAGGCTCCGGCCGCTGGAGACGGGGTGCGAAGGGGGAGGGGCGGGGAAGCCCCGCTCACTGACGAGCCGGGCTACCCCCGCCGAGCACCAACAAAATCGCCGCAGAGGCGCGGCAGCCTCTCGGGCTTCCTTCCTAGGGGGCGCTCTGGGGCGCGGGCCGGAGGCGACTGCGAGGGAGCGGGACTCTTTGCCCTCTCCGGGCGGAAGAAACGTAGTCAAGCTGAGAAAGGACCGGCGCGACCCAAGCGCCCGAGTCGGGGGGAGCGGCTTCCTTTTTGCGGACGAGGATGATGGTCGCGGACGCCGAGCTGGTCTTGGCTGGCGCGCTGCCCTCTTCAGACACTGCGCACGGCCGGCTGCTCGGTTCCCGGGGCTCCTCCGGCGAGGCCAGGCGACTCCCTGGCTTGCTTGCCGTGGAATCGGGAGTCTAGCAGGGCAGCCTTCCGATTCCGAGGCTCAGCCGGCCAGAGAAGCTGACTTGGTCATAACCATCTGGTCGCTACACTGTTTTTGTTTCTGACCCTGTGAACTGGGGCCTAATTCCTTAGAGAGACTGGGGGTGGTGAGAATTTTCTGGTTATGAGCAATGCAGCTATGTTTTGCTGAAAGATGTCTTTAAAAAAACAAAAAAACAACCTTTGTCCTGCCTTCTTTTTCTCATGTTTTATTTCTTCGTTTTTCTATTTTAATAGAATCAATGCTGTCAAGTGGGAAAATAAAATTAGGACGGGGCCCTTCCCAGCCTACACTGACCTGTGATCCAGGATGGGAGACGGGCGGTAGAGGGGGCGGAGTCCTCAAGTAGAGGAGAGGCAAGAGCTGCCTTCTGGCAGAGTTTCCAGCCTGAAGTTGATGTGCCCTCCAATGCTTTTCTGAATTGTATTAGGCAGAAGGAATAGGGAACTGCATTTATCCGTTTTGAGGACGTCTGCTATATGCAATAGGGTCGCTACGACTGGGAATCTACTCGACGGCAACAAGTTTAGTCTGGCCTGACATGGGGGTTGCTTTTTCTTTTTTTTTTTTTTTGCTCATAAATAGAAGTAAGTGAGGACTTACTGTGAACATCTGTTAGGAGTAAGATGTATGCAAAGCAGTATTTGGGGTCAACAGGGAGATGTTCTCTGAACCCTTAAAAGCAAAGATTATCCATTGAGACTTCTATGACACGTCAATGCAGAGTGGATCAAACCAGAAATAAGCCTCTAGCCAGAGCAAGACTTTACTGAGAGTAATAACATACCTGAAAGCAGGAATGTCTCAATCAGGAATTTAGAAAGAAAAACCTAGGAGGTGTCCTGGTCTAAAGGGGGAAGGTCTCCTGGGCGGGTACAAAGCCTGTTTGGTTAAAGTAGTGGAGAGTTTCTATCTGTATCAAAGCTTAATGTGATTCTATTAAATATTTGAATCATACAACTACATCTTCTATTCTTTTTCTTAACAAATAACAGTTCTGAGTATTTGAATTTCCCATATAGTTTTTCTACAAGGAGAAAATGCTCTGGCTAAATGAAATGGGTAGCCATTTCCCTTGACAGTTATCTTTTTCATTGTAAATTAATGTATTGGTATTTTGACTTTTGTGCACAAATGTCTAATGAACATGATTCAGCATTTCTGGACCTGTAAGACAAGGGCCAAGGAACTCTGGTGGCACAGTGGTTAAAGCACTTGGCTGCTAGTAACCGAAATGTTGGTGATTCGAACCCACCAACTGCTCCACAGGAGAAAAGTGTGGCAGTCTGCTTACATAAAGATTTACAGCCTTAGAAACCCTATGGAGCAGTTCTGCTCTGTCCTTAGGGTTACTATGAGTCAGAATCAACTTGACAGCAGTGGGTAAGACAAGAGCCAGACCCTGAACTGAGTGAATTCACCAAGATAAATGCCACTCTGAGGCCTCTTGGCCTACCAGCTTTCTAACACCCAAACTTTGCAACACCTTCCATGCACTTTTCTACATAAAAATATCTGTTTATAGATCAGAGACCAAAACATTGCAAAGATTTGGAGACCTTTGTAACTCATTTTTATCATCCTCTCATCACTAGTAAAACCCTTAAAGTGAAAAGAGCTCACACTTTTCTAGAGTACAGCAAAAAAAAAAAAAAAAAAAAGCAGGAAAGACTTCATTCCACTCTTGGGAGAAAACCTCAGGGAGAGGGGGTGGGTTATGACAATTTGAAAAAAGGAAAGCAGATTTCTGTTTCGCCCTTGAAGAAAAGGAAAACGCTGAAGCTGGCCTGCTTCTGAAAAATAGTAATGGGCCGTAAAACAGCTTTGCAATAGTTAACAAGGACAGTATAGAAAGAGAAAAGGACTAAAGGGAAAATCTAGGGAATGCCTACCTATATGGGCTTAGAGGAGGAAGACACTGGGCAAGGAAGAAGAAAGCTTTACGAAGGCTTAATAGACAATATTCAGTGATGCAGAGTCATGAGAATGGTTTAAGAAAAGGCTTCAAATCTGTTAATTGAGGATGTTGGTTATTTTGTTTTTTCTTGTATTTAAATTTTTTTCATGGTATTTTAACTTTGGAACAGACAATGCATTCTCATAGTCAAAAAATAAAGTATAAAAGGATATACTACAACATTATACTGGAGGTCCCAGCCATCGCAAAAAGACAAGGAAAGAAGTGTGTAAGGATTGTAAAGAAAGACTACATAAACCTATTATTTGAAAAAAGCATGATAGTATATGTAAAAATTGAAAATGATCTATAAACTATTAATAAGTGAATTTAGCGAAGTTGCTGGATACAAGGTCAGCATATAAAAATCAATTGCATTTCTACTGCTAACACTAAACAATTAGAAAATGAATTTTTAAGAAAGTGATAGCATATACAAATGCATCAAAAATGTAAAACTCCTCGTGGATTAGTTGCGTATGGCTGCTATAACAAATTATTACACATTTATGGCTTAAACAACTGAAATTTATTCTCTCACAGTTCTGGACGCCAGAAGACGGAAATCTATTTCACTGGGCCAAAATCAAGGTGTTGGCAGGGCTGCACTTTCTCTGGAGGCTCTAGGGGAGAATCTGTTCCTTGCCTCTTTCAGCTTCTTCTGGCTGTCAGCATTCCTTGGTTTATAGCCACATCACTCCAATCTCTGCCTATATCTCACATTGCCTTCTCCTTTATGTTGTCTCGAATCTTCTCTACCTCTCAATAAAGACACCGGTTAAGCACTTGGCTGCTAACAGAAAGGTCAGCAATTCAAACCCACCATTGGCTCCACAGGAGAAAAGACCTGGTGATCTGCTCCATAAAGATTACAGCCTAGGAAGCCCTATGATGCAATTCTATTCTGTCCGATAGGGTCAATATGAGTCAGAATCAACTTGATGGCACCCAACAACAACAAATGGTATTTAGGGTCTATCAAGATAATCCACAATTATCTCTTCATCTTAAGATGCTTAACTTAATCACAACTGCAAAGACTGTTTTTTCAAATAAGGTGACATTTACAGGTTCTAGAAATTAAGGCCTGATATCTTTGGGCCACTGCTCAGCCTAGGAATAAAACTTCATGAAAGACGTGTAAGGACTCTATACTGAAAATTATATCTTTGACAGATATTAGAGAAGATCCAAATAAATGGATGGATATACTATGGTTATGGATTGGAACACTCTATATTGAAAGATCAGTTCTCTCCAAATTGATCTGTAGATCTAGCCTTGGTGGCGCAGTAGTTAAGTGATATAGCAGCTAACCAAAAAGGTTGGCCGTTCAAATCCACCAGCCCCTCCTTGGAAACCCTGTGGGGCAGTTCTACTCTGTCCTCTAGCGTCGCTATGGGTCTGAATTGACTTGGTGGCAACTGGTTTTTTTAGAATCCTTGTAGGGTGTGTGTAAATTGACAAGCTAATTTTAAAATTTATATGGAAATTCAAAAGGCCAAGAACAGCCACAACAATCTGCAATAAGAGCAGAGTTGGAGAACTTAACTATCAGTTATTAATACTTGTACAGCTACAATAAATTCTGTATTGTGTTGGCATAAGAACAGAAATAGACCAATGGAACAGAATGGAGTTCCCACACAAATGCCTACATGAACACTTTATGCAAAGGTGACTGTCTCAGTTATCTAGTGCTGTTATAACAGAAGTACCACAAGTGGATGGCTTTAACAAATCTATTTTCTCATGGTTTAACAGGCTAGAAGTCCAAGTTCAGGTGCCAGCTCCAGGGGAAGGTTTTCTGTCTCTTTTGGTCCTTGTCTCTTCAGCTTCTGCTTCCTGGTTCCTTAGAGATCTCTTTGTGTCTTAGTATCTATCTTAACCCATCTCTCCTCTGCTCCCTTGTTTAATCTCCTTTATATCTCAAGATTGACTCAAAATACACCCTATGATAATCCTGTCTGATTAACGTAACAAAGACAGCCCATCCCCAAATGGGATTATAACCATAGGCATACACACACACGCACACACCTGTTGCCATCAATTCGATTCCAACTCAGTGATCTATAGGACAGGGTAGAACTGCCCCATAGGTTTTGCAAGGAGTGGCTGGTGGATTCAAACAGCTGACCTTTCAGTTAGCAGCTGAACTCTTAAACACTGCACCACCAGACCTCCAACCACAGGCATAGAGGTTAGGATTTACAACACATATTTTGGGGGGACATAATTGAATCTATAAAAATGTTACTGTAGTAATGTGGAGAAAAATGGACTTTTTAATCAATGGTGCAGGGTCAATCAAATAACCATGTGGGAATAAAGAAACCTTGACCCCTGCTTATACTGTACTTAAAAAAGAAAATTCCGAATAGATTGTGGACCTAAATGTAAAAGGTAAAACAATAGAAGAGCTTCTAGAAGATACCATAGTTTATTATCTTTATGGCTTTAGGTAGTCAAATATTTCTTAAATAGGACATAAAAACCATTACTTATGAAGGAAAATATTGCACATTCCAGGTACAGAAAATAGTATGGGAAATGCAAAGAAACTTGAAGTGTTATATCAGGGAGCTTTCAATAGTTTCGTATTACTAGAATATGAAGTGAACACAGGGGCTGAAGAAGTAGGCAAGTTCTGAAACACATAGAGCCTTTTATAGCATTCAAACCAAAAAAAAAAAAAAAAAAAAAACCTGTTGCTGTTGAGTCAAAAGGGATGGGCAATTTACCCTATACGAAATGGAAAAGGATCGGAGGGATCAAAGTAGGAGAGTGATTTGATCAAATTGTTACTTCAAGTGGAAATAGAAATTTGGCAAAGAAATCAATTAGGCTATTAAAGTACTCCAGAAATGATGAGACCAGAACTAGGGCAGTGATAGCAAGACTAGAGGTAGGAACAGATATGAATATTTAGTTGGTATAATTAGCAGAATCTGGAGATTGATTAAATGTGGAAAGTAAAAGGGAAGGGAGGAGTCTAAGCTGATGACAGGTAGATTAGTTTCCTCTGACTGTACTAACAAAGTACCATAAACTGTGTGACTTAAAACAGCAGAAGTTTGTTGTCTCACAGTTCTGGATGTTAGAAGTCCAAAATCAAGGTGTTGGCAGGGCCATGCTCTAGCTTCTAGTGGTTCCTGGCAATCCTTAGTGTTCTTTGCTTGTAGGTAGGTGTATCACTCCAATCTCTGCCTGCATTTTCACATGGCCATCTTCCCTCTGTGTCTGTATCTCTTCTTTTATAAAGACGTCATTCATATTGGATTAGGGCCCACCCTACTCCAGTATGACATCACATTGACTACTGTCATCTTCAAAGACCCTATTTCCAAATAAGGTTGCGTTCACAGGCATAGGGTTCACGACTTCAACATATCTTTCGTTGTTAGGTGCTGTCAAGTCTGTTCCAACTCATAGCAACCCTATGTACAGTAGAACAAAACACTGCCCAGTCCTGCACCCTTCTCACAATTGTTAAGCTTGAGCCCATTGTTGCAGCCACTGTGTCAATCCATCTCATTGAGGGTCTTCCTCTTTTTCACTGACCCTCTACTTTACCAAGCATGATGACCTTCTCCAGGGACTAGTCCCCTCCTAATTACGTGTCCAAAGTACATGAGACGAGGTCTTCTCATCTTTGCTTCTAAAGAGCGTTCTGGCTGTACTTCTTCCAAGACCGATTTGTTCGTTCTTCTGGAAGCCCGTGGTATATTCAATATTCTTTGACAACACTATAAAAAGGCATCAATTCTTCTGCAGTCTTCCTTATTCATTGTCCAGCTTTTGCAAGCATATGAGGCAATTGAAAATACCATGGCTTGGGTCAGGTGCACCTTAGTCCTTAAAGTGACATCTTTGCTTTTTAACACTTTAGAGAGGTCTTTTGCAGATTTGCCCGATGCAATGCGTCATTTGATTTCTTGACTGTTGCTTCCATGGGCATTGATTGTGGATCCAAGTAAAATGAAATCCATGACAACTTCAATCATTTCTCCATTTATCATGATGTTGCTTATTGGTCCAGTTGTGAGGATTTTTGTTTTCTTTATGTTGAGGTGTAATCCATACTGAAGTCTGTAGTCTTTGATCATCATCAGTAAGTACTTCAAGTCCTCTTCACTTTCAGCAAGGAAGGTTGTGTCGTCTCCATATTGCAGGTTGTTAATGATTCTTCCTCCAATCCTGATGCCCTGTTCTTCATATAGTACAGTTTCTCAGATTATTTGCTCAGCATACAGATCGAGTAAGTATGGTGAAAGAATACAACCCCGACATACACCTTTCCTGACTTTAAACCACGCAGTATCCCCTTGTTCTGTTCAAACGACTGCCTCTTGGTCCATGTACAGGTTCTGCATGAGCACAATTAAATGTTCTGGAATTCCCATTCTGTGTAGTGTTATCCATAATTTGTTGTGATCCACAGAGTCTAATGCCTTTGCATAATCAATAAAACACAGGTAAACATCTTTCTGGTATTCTTTGCTTTCAGCCAAGATCCATGTGACATCAGCAGTGACAACCTTCATTCCGCGTCCTCTTCTTCCTGAATCTGGCTTGAATTTCTGGCAGTTCCCTGTCGATGTACTGCTGCAACTATTTTTCAATGATTTTCAGGAAAATTTTACTTGTGTGTGATGTTAATGATATTGTGTTCTGTTGGATCACCTTTCTTTGGAATGGGCACAAATAGGGATCTCTTCCAGTTAGCCGGCCAGGCAGTTGTCCTCCAAATCTCTTGGGACAGACGAGTGAGCACTCCAGCACTGCATCTATTTGTTGCAACATCTCAGTATTCCATCAATTCCTGGAGCCTTGTTTTTCACCAGTGGCTTCAGCGCAGCTTGGACTTCTTCCTTCAGTACCATCAGTTCTTGATCATATGCTACCTCCTGAAATGGTTGAACATCAACCAATTCTTTTTGGTATAGTGACTCTGTGTATTCCTTCAATCTTCTTTTGCTGCTTGCTGCATCATTTAATATTTTCCCTGTAGAATCCTCCAGCACTGCAACTCAAGTCTGTACCTTTTCTTCAGGTTTTTCAGCTTGAGAAATGCAGAACGTGTTCTTCCATTTTGGTTTTCTAACTACAGTTCTTTGCACATTTCATTTGCTTTAGCTACTCTACCTTCAAGAGCAAGTTTCAAAGTCTCTTCTTATGTCCATCTTGGTCTTTCTTTTTTTCCTATCTTTTTAATGACCTCTTATTTTCTTCATGTATGATATTCTTGATGTCATTCCCAACTCACCTGGTCTTTGGTCATTAGTGTTTAATGAGTCAAATCTATTCTTGAGATGGTCTCTCAATTCAGGTTGGATTTTCTCAAGATCATACTTTGGCTCTTGTGGATTTGTTCTAATTTTCTTCAGCTTCAGCTTGAGCTTCCATATGAGCAATTGATGGTCTATTCCACAGTTGGCCCCTGGCCTTATTCTGACTGATGATATTGAACTTTTCCATCCTGTCTTTGCACAGATGTAGTCGATTTGATTCCTGTGTATTCCATCTGGTGAGGTCCATGTGTATAGTCTCCATTTATGTTGTTGAAAAAAAGTATTTGCAGTGAGGAAGTCATTGGTCTTGCAAAATTCTATCATGCGATCTCAGCGTCATTTCTATTCACCAGGCCATGTTTTCCAACTACTGTTCCTTCTCTGTTTCCAACTTTTGTATTCAAATCACCGGGTATTATCCGTGCGTCCTGATTGCATGTTTGATCAACTTCAGACTGCAGAAGCTGGTAAAAATCTTCAATTCCTTCATCTTTGGCCTTAGTGGTTGGTACGTAAAATTGAATAATAGTCATATTAACTGGTCATCCTTGTAGGTGTATGAATATAAGTATGTCCTATCACTGACAGCGTTGTACTTCAGGATAGATCTGGAAATGTTCTTTTTGATGATGAATGTGACACCATTCCTCTTCAGTTTGTCAAGTATCTGTCAGTTTGTCTTACTGTGGTGGCTTGCATGTTGCTGTGATGCTGGAAGCTATGGCAACGATATTTCAAATACCAGCAGGGTCACCCATGGTAGACAGGTTTCAGCTGAGCTTCCAGACTAAGGCATAATAGGAAGAAGGACCCGGGGGTCTACTTCTGAAAAAACTAGGCAGTGAAAACTTCATGAATAGCAGTGGAACGTTGTTTGACATAGTGCTGGAAGATGAGCCCCTCAGGTTTGAAGGCACTCAAAATACGACTAGGGAAGAGCTACCTCCTCAAAGTAGTGTTGACTTTAATGACATGGCTGGAGTCAAGCTTTTCAGGCCTTCATTTACTGATATGGCAGGACTCAAAATGAGAAGAAACAGCTGCAAACATCTGTTAGTAATCGGAAAGTGGAATGTATGAAGTATGAATCTAGGACAAGTGGAAGTTGTCAAAAAATGAAATGGAATGCATAAAGATCAATAGGCATTAGTGAGCTGAAATGGACTGGAATTGTCCATTTTGAATCAAACAATCATATGATCTGTGATGCTGGGAATGACAAATTAAAGAGGAAAAGTGTCACATTCATCATCAAAAAGTACATATCTTTGGGGGAAACACAATTCAACATGTAATGGATGATTGTGTCAACAACTGAGATGGTGAATCCTGAAGACTTATCAGTTTGGAGGACAAGGAGGGTGAATTCATTTCTGAATATATTGGGTACTCCATGGGGAGATATCCAGCATGCAGCTGGGTACTTAATTGAGGTGAGACCGGAGAGAGGGATTTGTTAGTTCTTGAGTGCAGTTAACTGAGGTCATGAGACCTAATTAGATCACCCAGGAAGACCATGTAAAATGAGAACTATAATAAACAGTCAATGAAAAATAGGGGGGTAGTAACATTGAAGGGCCAAAAAGAGGAAAAGAAATCCATAGAAGAGACTGAGAAGAAATAGAGGAATAGTAAGAGAACTAGGAGAGCATGATTTACTGAAACCAAGGGCATACGGAGTTTCAAAGAGAAGCAGGATCACCAGGGTAACAGAGAAGTCAAGTAAGATAAGGACTTAAGTGTGCACAATGCTTGGACAAGTAAGAGTGATCTTGGTAAGAGCAATTTTACTGGGATGATGGTCTGAAGAGCCCAATCACAGTGGATTGAGAAGGGAAAAGAAGTAAGGATATAGGAACAACCTACTCCTCTTACTCTAGAAAAGTACTCAAATGAATACGAAAAGGAAAGAAACAGGGATAGATTTTGAAATGTTCTAATTTTCTGCAATGGAAAATTACTGAACACACCCACACAAAAACGGATTGCCATCAAGTCAGCTACCCTGTAAGATAGAGGGCAGCCTATAACTATATGGTTATTTTGCTTCAAGACACTTACTGTCTTGAAGCAAAGTAACCATATAGTGATAGCCAAAAATATGTACATATGTAATATTTTAAAAGTTGAAGTATCAAATGCTGTTATTTCCCCTTATTATCAAATGGATGTTTAAAGCTGCAACTTTATGCTAAGGGAAAAGAGACTAATTATGTGGGTCTGTGTACATAGTAGATGCTTAATAAATGTTTGCTGAATTGAACAAAATTTTCTGAATTCTAAATTTAAGCTTTTAAGAATTTTTTCTGTAGTAAAATTAAAGAAATTTTCCATCTGGATTTTTAATGTTAATGCTGTTATTGATTTTTAGCCTTTAAAATTAACACACACACACACACACACACACACACACACACACACACACACACAATATATTATGTAATGGAGTATATGTGACCTCTTAAAAACTGAAGCGTATCTATTTTTGCCAGTATAGAATCGTGTAGAAAATAAGTGAAAAATTCAATGTGCAAATAGTTAATACAGCATTCATATGTATGTGTATACAGCCTCTTTTAAATTTGCACACATATAAATATTTGTAGCTGTCTGCACATGCTCAGGAGCCTAGGTGGGGCACTGATCAAGAGCCATGGCTGCTTACCCAAAGGTCGGCAGTTCGAATCCAGCAGCCGCTCCTTGGAAAGCCTATGGGGCAGTTCTACTCTGTCCTATAGGTTTGCAGTAAGTTGGAATTGACTCAAAAGCGACAGGTTTATACATGCTCAGGAAACCCTGGTGGTACAGTGGTTATGCACACGGCTGCTAACTGAAAGGCTGGCGGTTGGAGCCGAACAGGGGCCCTGAGGGACAAAGATGTGGCAGTCTGCTTCCATAAAGATTACAGTCTTGGAAATTCCATGGGGCAGTTCTGCTCTGACCAACTGGGTCACTCTGAAAGGGTGCCTAAAGAATGGTTACCTCTGGGAAGACTTGTCAAGAGTCTGGAATGGAGGGGGACTTTATTTTCCTGTGTATTTGTTTGCACAGTTGAACTCTTTTACCATGTGCACATATTATTATTTTAAGGAAATAAATGTTTAAAAGTCAACTGTTAGACAACATACAGATAATTATAGTTACGAACAAATAATACTATAAAATCATGTAAAAGTAAAATACAGCCTACAGAAGTTAGGAAGTAGAATAGAGGAGGAAAAGACGGAAAGTGGGTAGAGGTATTAGTATCCTCATTTAAAAAAAAAAAATCCAGCAGGGCAATAATCATGAACTACACCTTGGTTCACCAGCCACACCAGGCGCACAGGAAGGACCTCAGCAGACTCTGTTTCATCCATATCATCCAGGCTCATAATGTTTTCTTTATGACACCAGTTTTGCTGAAGGTTTATTGATTTACTCTTTGCTTCTTCTTCTTCATTATTACTTTTGAAGTATGGGTCCCAAAATAGGTATAACTTTAGAAAGGAGTCAGGTAGTGCTGTGCAGCTGGGCCAGGAGACTGCCTAACAGTGAGCCAGCTCAGGTTGGGCCCAATCTGTTTGGTGGTGACAGTCTGTATTATGTATTTAACATAGGAAAAAGGAGCTTTTTTTTAAACCACTGATACTATATATATATATATAATCTGAATTGCTGAAAGGAATTTTAGAGGTCTGATAACCCCCTGGAATATTTGCTATTTCTGAAGCTAGTCTTACGACCTCCAGGTAAGTGTTTATAGAGATGGGAAACTCTGCAACGTAAAGTAGATCATTTTATTTATTTTTTGTTGGAAGTTTTTTTTTTTTTTATTACCTTTTCAGTCTCTTCTCTTGTTATGGGTCTGTTCAGATTTTCAACATCACTGTGTTAGTTTGGGTAGGTAGTGTGTTTCTAGAAATTTATCCATTTCCTTTAGGTTTTCAAATTTGTTAGAATATTGTTTTTCATAATACTCTGTTATGATCCTTTTTATTTCAGTTGGGTCCCTTGTAATGGCCACCATTTCATTTTTTATTTGGGTTATTTGCATCCTCTTCTGTTTTTCTTTTGTCAGTCTGGCCAGTGATTTGTCGATTTTGTTGATCCTTTCAAAGAACCAACTTTGGTTTTGTTGATTCTTTCTCTAGTTTTTCTATTCTCTATTTCGTTTGTTTCTGCTCTGATCTTTTTTTATTTCCTTTCTTCTGGTGGCTATGGGCTTTTTTTTGCTGTTCTCTTTCTATTTGTTTGAGTTGTGTAGTTAATGTTTTGATTTTGTCACTTCTTTTTTGATGTGTATATCTGTTGCTATAAATTGTGCTCTATGGACTTCCTTTGCAGTGTCCCAAAGGTTTTGGTATGATGTGTTTTCATTCTTGTTTGATTCCAGGAATTTTTTGTTTCCATCTCTCATTTCTTCTGTTACCAAGTGGTTTGTAAGCAAGGTGTTATTCAGTTTCCATGTAACTGATTTTTTTTCCCTTGCTCTTCGTGTTGTTGATTTCTATCTTGATGGCATTGTGGTCAGAGAAGATACTTTGAATTGTCTCAACGTTTTGGATTTTGTTGAGGATTTCTCTGCGGCCTAAGATATGGTCTATTCTGGAGAACGTTCCATGTGCATTGGAAAAGAATGTGTACTTTGCAGCTGTTGGGTGAAGTGTTCTATGTATGTCTGTGGGGTCAAGATGGCTGATTGTGCCCTTTAGGTCTTCTGTATCTTCGTTGAGTTTCTTTCTAGATGTTCTGTCCTTTACTGAGAGTGGTATGTTGTGGTCTCCTACTCTTATTGTGGAACTGTCAATTTCTCTTTTCAGTGCTGTTAGAGTTTGTTTTATCTATCCTGGAGCTCTGTCATTGGGTTTGTAGATGTTCATTATGGTTATTTCTTCATGCTGGATTGTCCCTTTAATCATGATATAGTGCCCGTCTTTGTCTTTTATGGTGGATTTTGTTTAAAAGTCTATTTTATCTAAGAGTAGTATTGCCCTTCCTGCTCTTTTTTGGTAGCTGTTTGCTTGATTTATTTTTTTTCCATCTTTTGATTTTTAATAAATTTACGTCTTTGTTTCTAAGGTGTGTCTCTTGTAGACAGCATATTGATGAATCCTGTTTTTTTTTATCCATTCTGTCACTCTCTGTCTCTTTATTGATGCATCTGGCCATTTACATTCAGTGTAATTATTGATAGGTGTGAGTTTATTGCTGCTATTTTGTTGTGATTTTTTTTGTGGTGCTGACGTTGTCTATGTTCCTCTTACTTGCCTGTGCTGAATTCCTTTTGTTTGTGGATTTTTTTTTTTCATTCCTTTTGTTTTTGTAGATTTTGTTTTTACTGAGACTTTGTTTTTCTTCTTTATTTTGGTGAGTAGGTTTGTTAACTTTCTTTGTTGTTGCCTTGAAATTTACCCTTATCTTCCTAGGTTTGAACTAGTCTATTATTACTTGGTATGACCTTCCCCTCCTCTCCATTAGAAGGTTCTATACCTACACCGTTTATTCCCTCTTTTATTGTTCTGACGTTGTTGTCGTTTACAGATTAACGTCTCTGGTTCCTTGTAATTCTTTTGGTTTTGGATAGTCTTTGAGAGTTCATTTCCTAGATTTGTATCTGGCTGGTACAATCTTGTGTCTTAGATTCGGCCTGTGGTCTGATGTTGTTTGTTCTCAGATTGAAGGACTCCCTTTAGTAGTTCTTGTAAGTTTAGTTTGGTTTTTACATAGTGCCTTAATTTCTGTTTATCTGGAAATGTCCTAATTTCACCATCATATCTGAATGAGAGTTTCGCAGGATATATTATTCTTGGCTGGCAATTTTTTTCTTTCAATGTTTTATATATGTCATACCATTGCCTTCTTGCCTGCATGGTTTCTGCTGAATAATCTGAGCTTAGTCTTATAGTTTCTCCTCTGTATGTGGCTTTTTGTTTTTCTCGAGCTACTCTCAGGATTCTTGCTTTGTCTTTGGTTTAGGAAATGTGATTATGATATGCCTTGGTGATTTTCTTTTGGGGTGTACCCTATATGGGGTTCGTTGAGCCTCTTGGATGGTCAGCTTTTCATCTTTCATGTTACTGGGGAAGTTTTCTGTCACCAGTTCTTCAATGATCCTCTCTGTGTTTTCTACTTTCACCCCATGTTCTGGAACTCCAATCACTCACAAATTTTGCTTTTGATTGTATCCCACACAATTCTCAGGGTTTCTTCATTTTTCTTTGTTCTTTTTTCCGATTTTTCCTCAAACAGAATTGTATCCAAGTGTTTGTCTTCAATTTTGCTTATCCTGTCTTCCATCATTTCAGACCTGCTCCTCAGCCCTTCTATGACACTCTCCATTTCTGAAATCTTGTTGTTTATCTTT
>NW_004443971.1:2114016-2125670 GCF_000243295.1 Trichechus manatus latirostris
AGTTTGATTTTTGACACCTTTGGATGTCTAACGTCCTGTCACCAGGTAGTTATTTCTGTACGTATGTGCACACAGGAGTCCGTTAAATTTTCCTGTATGGGTTCAGCTCGGGTGTTCAGGCAGCCAGTCACCAAGTGTGTATGCAGGCTCTAACCCCCAGTGCTAGAGAGGCATGGGTGATTAGTGCAGGCACTGGACTCTGGCTGTGGTAGGGGATCACACCCTGAGCCAGGCAGGGGGCTGACGGCTGCCCCTGAGAGTCTGAAAGGAAAGCGTGTCCCTATTCTCTAGGGTGAGTAGGTAGGTGAGTTTTATAGTTGGACTAAGAGCACCCCACTCTGTTGGCTGTAAAGACTCGGCAGCACCACTTTTTCTTGAACTCCTGTAGCAGGTGACTAGGCAGTTTAGGTGTTACCACCTGTCCTCAAAACCCTGCTGTAGATCAATAAAAGTGCCTGCTTAAGGGGCAGGGCTGTCTTGAGGGTCACAAATCTGACCGTTCACAGCTGAAGCATTTGAAGTTAAACTTCAGATGTTTGCCCTGTTGTACTGTGGCAATGAGGGCTAATGCTGTTGAGATGGGTCCCCCAAATCTATACAGGGGTGTAAGGCACTTAGAGTCTGAGGACCCCTGATAGCTGTGGCCAACAAAGGAGCTGTGCCGACCCTGTGTTCCTGGCGTAGGGGAGCCAGCAGCTTATTTCTTCCCTCTCCAAGACCAGGAGAATGGGTCAGAACACCTTTTGGGATCTACTTCCGGCCTGGTGGACTCACGGTGCAGAGTGCTGAAGGAGGAGGTAAAAGGGAGAGAGGTTTTTCCCAAATCCGGTGCAGAGCGCGGAGAGAGGAGGTAAAAGGGAGAAAGGTTTTTCCCAAATCCGGTGCTGGGTGCAGAAGGAGGAGGTAAAAGGGAGAGAGGTTTTTTCCAAATGGGCTTTTTTTTTTTTTTTTTTAAATCCCCGCAAAAGGGTGCACGCATGTACTTATCCTAGCCTCTTGGGAGCTGCTCTTCACTGTTTCGGAGTGTCCAAGCAGAATCTCTGCTGCTGGGTCTCTCCCGATGTGGAAACTGCTTCCCAAGTGCACGCCCAGCACAGCTGTTTGCCTGCTTCACCGCGGGCCGGCATGGCTGTGGCTCTGCAGTTTCGCCTCCACGGCTCTAGCCCTCCTTACCTCTTCTTAATGGTCTTTCTTTCCTGTATCACTCAGACAGATTTCTTAACCTTGCCTTGTTCAGGGCTGCCAGATGTTCACACAGAATCCAATCACTTGTTGTTTCAGGTCTTTGTTGTAAGAGGGATACAGGAAGCATCTAACTACTCTGCCATGTTGACCACACCTCTAAACATTTATTTCTTTTCTTGTAAAAGATATTCAGAAGTGAGAAGTCCTGGGATGAAATGGCAAGTATAACGAACTTGTCAGGGATCCAGTCCCCTTCCATCTCACTCTTCCTTTCTCCCAGAGTGTAATTTTGCCCTTGTGATCCAAGATGGCTGCTAGAGGGTCAATCATCATAGCCATGCACCATGCAGCAGGACAGAAGAAGAAAGGCAGAATGGACACCCTCCCTTTTAAGGAGACTTTCTGTCAGCACCCACATCACTTATGCTGATATGTCAATGTCCAGAACTAGTCACATATCTTACCTAACTCCAAAGGAAGCTGGGAAATGCCAGAGTGCCCAGCTAAAAATCAGGGTTTTGTTGCTGAGAGGCAGCTAGCAATCTGTCACAATAGCTCTTTATTTAAAAACAGCAATCATGTCCCACTTAAGCTTCTTTTTCAGAGTAAACATCACTATTCCCTTTGACAAACCCTCACTGATACTGTTTTCAGACCCTTCACCTTTTTTTGGTCGTCCTATAATATGCCCTAGTTTGTCCTTAATTGGAGACCCCTCCACAACTGTAATATTTGATTGGTGCAAAATTAATTGGAACTGTTTTGGCCTCTCTTCTCTGCATCACTGTTTTATTAATCCACCCTAGTTTCCACTTTCTTGGCAGCAGCTGCACATGGTTCTCCCAAATCTGGAGTCAGCTGCATCCTCTGGGGTCTTTTTACATCAGTTGTGACTTAGCCTGGTCTTTTCCCACTTACACTCCAGCAAGGTTTTTGTTTTTTCTTTTCCTTTTTTCCTGAGTAAATGAGTTTAAATGTATTGCTCTTTAATTTCCAGCATCACAACAACACACAAGCCACCACAGTATGACAAACTGACAGAAATTCAAGCCAGATTCAGAAGAGGACATAGAACCAGGGATATCATTGCTGATGTCAGATAGATCCTGGCTGAAAGTAGAGAATACCAGACAGATGTTTACCTGTGTTTTATTGACTATGCAAAGGTATTCAACTGTGTGAATCATAACAAATTATGGATGACATTGCAAAGAATGTGAATTCCAGAATACTTAGTTGTGCTCTTGCGGAACATGTACACAGACCAAGAGGCAGTTGAACAAGGGGATACTGCACGGTTTAAATATCAGAAAAGGCATGTGTGAGGCTTGTATCCTTTCACCACACTTACTCAATCGATATTCTGAGCAAATAATCTGAGAAGCTGGACTATATGAAGAACAGGGCATCAGGATTGGAGGAAGACTCATTAACAACCTGAGAGAAGTAGACGACACAACCTTGCTTGCCAAAAGTGAAGAGGACTTTAAGTACTTACTGATGACGATCAAAGACTACAGCCTTCAGTATGGATGACACCTCAACATAAAGAAAACAAAATCCTCACAATTGGACCAATAAGCAACATCATGAGAAGTGGAGAAATGATTGAAGTTGTCATGGATTTCATTTTACTTGGATCTACAAACATGCCCAGGGAAGCAGCAAGTCAAGAAATCAAATGATGTATTGCATTGGGCGAATCTGCTGTAAAAGACCTCTTTAAAGTGTTGAAAAACAAAGATGTCACTTTGAGGACTATGGTGCATCTGACCCAAGCCATGGTATTTTCAATCACATACACATGTGAAAGCTGGACAATGAATAAGGAAGACCAAAGAATAACTGACACCTTTGAATTATGGTGTTGATGAAGAATATTGAATATACCATGGGCTGCCAGAAGAACACACAAATCTGTCTTGAAGAAGTACAGCGAAGATGGTGAGACTTCATCTAGCTTACATTAGACATGTTATCAGGAAGGACAAATCACTGGGGAAGGACATCATCCTGGTAAAGTAGAGGGTCAGTGATAAAGAGGAAGACGTTCAACAAGATGAACTGGCTTCAACGTAGGCTCAAACATACTGTTTAAAGGATGGCACAGGACTAGGCAATGTTTCTTTCCGTTACATGAGGTCACTCTAAGTCAGAACCAACTCGATGGCACCTAGCAACAACAACCACATTTAATTTTACCTGGCTTGTTTTAGCTTATCTCAGCCTTTTGAGAACTTTGTGAGTTCTAACTTTCTTACCCAACATGTTATGTCTCAGCTGTGTGCATTTGCACCTGTGATAAGCTGAATTTCTATTTAAGGGAAAGGACATTATCTTAATTCATACTCTCAGCATTGGGCACAATGTCCAGTACATAGTCCATCCTCAGTGTTTGTTTAGTGAATAAATACTGCAATTGAAAATAAAGAATATTTTCTGGAAGAATTTTTTTTTAAATTCTGGAATTATTTATGAAAGGAGGCAGTAGGATGTCTTATCTTTTAAAACAATATAGACTCTTATCTGTTTGAGAGATTTTATATTTGAATGTGTATACAGTATTCTAAAAGCAGGTAGGCAGGTGACGTAAACTATCTTGCTAAATTTCTTCCAGTTACATGATTTTGTAATGATTTATTTGGCTAAAAGAGTTAAGACTAGACAATGAAAAATTTAAAGTTTACATCTTAACTCTGCCCCGTTTCATAGCAGTCTTTACTCACTTCTTTTCCCCTAGTTTCACAAATTATAAGATGGAACTCACAAATTAAGTGTTTCTATTTATAAAAAGCCTTTTAAAAAGCATATTCATTAAAATAGGTCCTTGGGGAACTCTAGGATCCAAATTATGAAGATTTGGGGATAAAATTTAGATGTGTCAAACTCTGAAATGGAAACAAGAAACTAACATTAAACTGATTTGTGGAATAACCCTGGAAAGTCACTTTAAAATGTTTCCTGAACATACTGCTTATGAAACCAGTTGCCACTGAGTTTAGGGGGTTCTTAAAATACTTTCTTGGAGATTAGAGATAGTTATCATAATATGATACAATGTGTAGATGTATCTATAATATATTCATAATCTGTAGAATAATCTGTAAACTTGGCACAGATGTTAGTGACAAATTCGTAGTTGCTGGCACATAGTAAGTTTTAAGATGTTAATTATTATTATTATTAAATGTAGGTATTAGAAATCAAATCAACGAGCTGCTCCATAACTGATCAAGGAGATGGCACGTTGAGTCTATTTTAAAAAAAACAAACAGACAAGCTTGTTGCCATCCAGTGGATTCCAACTCATGGCAACACCATGCATGTCAGAGTAGAACTGCTCCATAAAGCTTTTTTTTTTTTTTTTTTTTTTTTTTACTGTAATCTTTATGGAAGAAGTTCGCAAGGTCTTTCTTCTGTGGAGCCACTGGGTGGGTTCCAACCACCTATGCCACACAGGGACCTTTTAGTATATGTAGTGGGCCTATACAGTGGTCCCTTATTCAGACAGAAATATTTATCAGTGGAGATAACAATTCAGAGAAACAGGTTCCTTGCAGAATGTGTTGGGATATAAACAAGATTTTTTAAAAAAGGAACTGCAGCCAACCATGCTGTTTTAACTCCCTGTTCCCTCTGGATACAGGGCTCTTTTAGCTACGTCTTGATCTTATTCCATTACTTCTGGTTCTTAGAATAATGGCATTCTATCTAGCATTGGTTAAATTTGTGGCTCTTGGATTTGGAGTAGGTGTGGGTGACTCCCCCTCTTCATTTCCCCCAACACTTATAGCTCTGATGTTGGTCCAGGGTGGAAGAAGAAAGAAGGCAGACTTTCTTCTTCACTATTCATAACAAGATTATAGTTTTCATTTTGTTGGTTCCTGATTACTCACTGGTTCTGGCAGACACAAATGCATGGGGCCCTTTTGGTTCTTCAGAAGGCTCCAGTGGGGCTTCTGTCTACACATGTGGTCTAAGAGATCTGGTTCAGGTTTTACTCTTCCACTGCCCACTGACAATTCACCCACAGCTCTAACAATTGAACCTTTCCCCAGTGGGCAGCCCTCTTGGATGGGGTACCAAAAACATAGTAACTATGAAATTAATAATAATGGGAATTATTAATTTAGACAATTTTTAGAAATTATTCTCATTACATCTTGAAAATAAAACTTTTTAATTAGACGCTTCTGTGACACATCCAACATATTATAGATTGAGAGATAACAGTAAAACCTGCGTCAGAGCAGGAAAGCTCAAATATTTTCCACTAATAGAGAGCGATAAAAAAGTGGTAAGATTGCACCCTGTCAAAAGCAGAAAACTCTCGAGATCCTGAAAAACAAGGCAGTTCCGTCAAGTTCTGGCTCTCACAGGTTTCACTGTTATTGTAATGGGTAGGATAGGAAATATTAAGTTGTGGGGAAAAATTCTTACATTTGTTTGCATTTATGTAATCAGAGGCCAGTATTTAGACCTATATAATATTTAAGCTAGGAATATTGCAAGGAGATGGATTCTACGTAGAATTAATATATGCCAGTGTGAAAATCAGTGTTTGCTACTATTTACAAATACCATTGTATTAGGTCCTTGGGTGGCACAAACATTTAAGTGCTCATCTACTAACCGAAATGTTGGCAGTTGTAATCCACCCAGAGGTGCCTCAGAAGACAGACTTGGCAGTCTGCTTCTGAAATGTCACAGCATTGAAAACCCTATGGAGCAGTTCTACTCTGGCACACGTGGAGTCGCCATGAGTCAGAATCAACACAGGGCAATCAACAACAGCATTGTATTAGTAAGAATTTGCCACTTGAGTTGCAAGTGATGGAAACGTTATCTTGAAATAGCTTAAGAAAAGCAGAGGAATAAAGAAAATGTTCTACATTCTACCTTGGTGAGTAGCGTTTGGGGTCTTAAAAGCATGTGAGCAGCCATCTAAGATACTCCACTGGTCTCACTCCTTCAGGAGCAAGGGAGAATGAAGAAAACAAGAAACAAGGAGAAGATTAGTCCAAAGGACTAATGGACCACAAATACCATGGCCTCCACCAGACTGAGTCCAGTACAACTAGGTGGTGCCTGGCTACCACCACTGACTGCTCTGACAGGGATCACAACAGAGGGTCCTGGACAGAGCTGGAGAAAATGTAGAACAAAATTCTAACTCACAAAAAAAGACCAGACTTACTGGCCTGACAGAGACTGGAGAAACCCCCAGAGTATGGCCCCCGGACATCCTGTTAGCTCAGTAATGAAGTCACTCCTGAGGTTCACCGTTCAGCCGAACATTAGACAGCCCCATTAAACAAAATGAGACTAACAGGGCACAACTTTCCAGGGACAAGGACTAGAAGGCAGGAGGGGACAAGAAAGCTGGTAATAGGGAACCCAAGGTTGATAAGGGACAGTGTTGACATGTCGTGGGGTTGTTAACCATTGTCATAGGGCAATATGTGTACTAACTGTTTAATGAGAAACTGTTTGTTCTGTAAATCTTCATCTAAAGTACAATTAAAAAAAAAGAAAAGAAAAAGATTTATTGGAAGAGGGGATAGCTCATAAAATCAAAGAAAAGGCTGCAGGAAACAGTCTGTTTTAAGGACCTCAGGATCTAAAATAGGGGCTTGCTGCCATTAAGTGCCCCCTCCGACACACACAGGAGCCCTAGTGGCACAGTGATTAAAGCGTTCGGCTGCTAAGCAAATGATTGGCATTCAAACCCACCAGCCGCGCTGGGGGAGAAAGACCTGGTGATCTGCTTCTGTAAAGATTATTCTTTACTACTCCAAGCAGCCACTGCTAGACAGGAACCTCTTTTAAGCCCCATTAGCTTTCAAGCCTTTACCATAACTGCAAAACACAATTATTGTCAAGCCAGTACAGACATATATAAACAAATATGAATCAGGCAGCTATTTCTGCATGATAAAACAACAATAACATCTCAGGGACATACGACAATAAACATTTCATTCACTTGTTTATAGGCTGGTTAGGGTCAGCTGATCCATGCTGGGCTCAGTAGGTGCAGTTCTGCTGCTCTTGCAGTGCTTGCTCACGTGTCTGTGGGTTGATTGGGGCTTAACTGATAGAGTTTGGCTGAGTGGTTTAGCTGGGGTAGGTCAGCATCCTGTGCCTCTTGTCCTCTTATTGATACCTGTGGACTAGCTAGAGCATATTCTTCTTTTTTTTTATTGTACTGTAGATGAAGGTTTACAGAACAAATAGTTTCTCATTAAACAGTCAGTACACATATTGTTTTATGACATTGGTTAACAACCCCACGACAAGTCAACACTCTCCCTTCTCAACCTTGGAGGACCTTTTTTTTTTTTTTGGTGAAAATATACATAGCCAAAGATACACCATTTCAAAAATTTCTACATGTACAATTCAGTGACATCGATTACATTCTTCCAGTTGTGCTGCTATTCTCACTATCCTTTTCCAAATTAGTCCTTCATCATTATCTTCAACTCACTGCCCCCTAGGTTTCCCATCAAGCCTTTTGAGTTGCTGTTGGAGCATATTGTTTTCATGAAAATGGCTGAAGTGCAAAAAAGTAAGCCCTGTTGTATAAATATTCTCCAACCCTTTGATCATGTCACACCTGCTAACATTCCATGGGTTAAAGCAAGTCACATGGCAAGCCCAAAGTCAAGGGCAATAAAGTATACTCCACCCATGGAGTGAATATTTCTGAACTATCATCTGATCTATCACAAATGTATAAATATAAATAAATCAGAAGTTTCACAAAAGAATTCTTGCCTAGAAGTTTGTGATGCATGCTAGTATTTCCTGTTACATTTTATTTTATTTAGTTGGTTAAGGATCACCACACTGATTTCAACACCCTTTATGGGTCAAGATCCATGGTTCTAAAAACAGTGCTCTAGACAGAAACGAATTCAGACACACTTGTTCTCTGTCTTAAGCATAAACTGAACACCAAACTGAGATAATCCTGGCAATTCTCTCTCCAGCCTCACTTGGCCAGAATAGGGTGTCCATGTGGGGATATAGTGGAAGAGTTGCATTATCCCCGTCAGTGTCACTCAGTGTGTGGTCCACTAACTAGAGCTAGTCCACAGACTCTTCCCTTTCCATCCACAGCGAGAGAAGGGGCGTGTGCCAGAATGTAAGTCAACACACTGCTTCTTTCATTGAGAAAGTCTTGCTAAAAAAAAAAACAACAACAACTAAATGAAACTGTCTGTTTATTGTTGTAGTTGCTTTACACTCTGATGCAAGCTCCTTAATCTCTGACCAGTAACAAACAGTTCACAGACCAGCAGTTTGAATAGCACCACCCAAAGAACACCCAGGATCTTCTAAACAGGAATCATCCTAAAACAGGTATCTTGTGTATCTGAGACAAAGGAGGGATGTTTTGGAGAAGTGAATTCTTAATCATTTTCTAAATATTGTAGCGGAAGAAATCAGTAATGAGAGAGGCGCTGGAGAAACAAGAGCAGAGAGGGATTAACTGGTAGAGCAAGACTGGAGAATGAAGAAGAGGACAGGGACAAGTGACTGGACTGGTCTTGAGCAGGAGGTGGTACAACTCATCCTTTGAAACTAGAGAAAACTAAAAAGGGGATTACTTGCAAATAAATTTGTAGGTAAGGGTTTGGACAATTGAGGTAGCTCATGCCTAATGGTATCGCTCTTAGTGAAATAAGAGTGAAGGTCATCTGCTGAGAGAGAAGAGAGGGGGACAGACTTTTGAGTACAGTGCTTGAAAAGTTATAGAAAACTCCATACTTTAGTTTGCTCTTCATATTCTTTTCTTTTTACTGCTGTTTTGGAATTGGAGGAATTTGATTTTACCCAAACTAGTTGCCATCAAGTCGATTCTGACTCATGGGGACTTCATGTATGTCAGAGTAGAACTGTACTCCATAGGGTTTTCAATGACTGATTTTTCTGAAGTAGATTGCCAGGCCTTTCTTCCAAGGCACCTCTGAGTGGATTCAAACCTCGAACCTTTAGGTTAGCAGCGGAGCACATTAGCCATTTGCACCACCCAGTGACTTAAACTAAATTTATTTAAAATCCTAGTAAGATTCTACGCCTTTATTCAATTTACTTTATAAACATTTTTCTATTTAACATAAGTTATTTCTCTCAAATCTAGCATGTGTTTCAAAGCTATTTCTTTTTTCCAATTTTTAAAAATGAGATTATTGATCATACAGATTCTACAATTTATTTTTGTTTTATGTCATTTTCAATTTGAAGCCTATTTAGGAAATGGAATGATTATTATTTTGTTTATTAAAGTTAGCAGGTACCTGTGAAGACATCGGGGAGGGAGTAATTTTTAATTCAACAGGTCAAGCATGAATGTCTGTGGCCTCTTTGTGCTCTATTAGGAGAATAGTAATCATCTGTGATCTACCTCTCAGGCTGCTCCTTTCCCGCTTTCCTCCCAAGAAAAAAATCATTGTAACGTTGTTTCTGCAAGATGTGACGTGTTTATCTTGTGTTTTTTTAACTCTCAGTCCACCACTGAATATCCTTAGGAGTTAATATTTCCCTGTAAATAATACTATTTTAAACAGGAATCGTTTATAACTGTATATATTTTTTCCTATATATACACATAAAGCTGTTTCAAATTCCTATGGAATATAAATATACATACAATTGTTTTTACCAATCAAATGCGGATGTTTTAAATTTTAAACTATTTTTCTTATAAATGTGAAAGATGTGTTTTAAGATCTTCATAAGTTGTTGAGTTTTTAGGCTAACTTGATCTTCATCTTTTTCTCTATATTTGTTAGTAAACCAGAAAAAGGCTTTCTTAGGCGTTAAAAATTTTCCTTTTTTCACAATTTCTTAGTCTAAAGGAGCAAAGAAGTCACAAAGTAAGTCCGATGAATCTAGACACTTTAAAATTCATTCCATCATTTATTCCACAAACATTTATCCAGCATTCTTGTGGAACAGGCATTGAGTGAGATATTTGGAGCACAAAGATGAGTAACACATAGTCCATAGTTTTAAGGGGCTCATAGTCTTGTGAGAAAGGCAGGCTTAAAAAAAAAAAACATAATCCTGGAACGTCAGAAGTTAGAAAGTCTCTTTGTCTAGTCAGTCCCCTCCCGCTTTGTGCCTCCATTTTGCTTGTGGAGAAAGAGACACAGAAATCTATAACCAGGTGGGCAGATTATAATGAGTGGTATAACCAGTAAGAAGGACTCCACCAAGGTGGCACCTGCTCCTGCGAGTCTGCACCTGGGTCTGAGCACAGCTCACGACAGTCATAGCACTGGGCAAACTGCATCAGCCTCAGTGTGGCCCTCTACACCTCCCGACTATCCTACATGGCTTTGAAGTCAGCTCACTTTCTCATTCTCAACAAGGACTATTTCAGATTTTCTCCATTTCTCCAACCCTACTACTCCCTTTCCTTATTCTTCATATATGACCTTTCTTCTTACCTCACACAAGTACCAGTTGCCATCAAGTCAATTCAACTTATGGTGATCCCATGTGTTTCAGAGTAGAACTATTCTCCATAGAGTTTTTTCCCCTAAATTTTATTAATTTTGTTGTTCTTGTTGAGAATATACACAGCAAAGCATATACCAATTCAACAGTTTCTACATGTGCAATTTAGTGACATTGATTACATTATTCGAGTTGTGCAGCCATTCTCACCCTCCTTTTGTGAGTTGTTCCTCCCTCATATCCGTAAACTCACTGCCCCCTAAACTTTCTATCCAATCTTTCAAGTTGCTGTTGTCAGTTTGATCCCATAGAGATAGTTCTTAAAAGAGCATAATGCTCAAGGAAGATCTTTTCTACTAGTTAATCTAAACTATTGCTCTATTTTTTTTGTTTTTTTTTTAAATTCCCTTCTTCTCCCCCCTACGCCCCTGGTAACCACCAATGAACATTGGTCTCTGTATATGTACCTCTTCTTGGCATTTCATAAAAGTGAGATCATATAATATTTGTCCTTTTGTGATTGACTGATTTCATTCAGCATAATGTCCTCCAGGTTCATCCACATTGTAAGATGTTTCAGGAACTCTTTATTCTTTATGTCTGCATAGTATTCCATTGTACGTATGTACCACATTTTGTTTATCCATTCATTCATTGATGGGCGTCTTTTTTTTTTTAATTTTTTAAAATTTTTTATTGTACTTCAGATGAAGGTTTACAGAACAAATAGTTTCTCATTAAACAGTAGTACACATTTTGTTTTATGACATTGGTTAACAACCCCACAACATGTCAACCCTTTCCCTTCTTGACTTTTTTATTTTTGGTGAAAATATACATAGCCAAAGATACACCATTTCAGAAATTTCTACATGCACAGTTCAGTGACATCGACTACGCTCTTCCAGTTGTGCTGCTATTCTCACTTTAGATGAAGGTTTACAGCACAAAATAGTTTCTCATTAAACAGTTAGTACACTTGTTGCCCTATGACAATG
>NW_004443971.1:2126686-2145226 GCF_000243295.1 Trichechus manatus latirostris
TTATCCATTCATCTGTTGATGGGCATCTAGGTTGTTTCCATCTTTTTGCTATTGTGAACAATGCTGCCATGAACATAGGTTTGCATATGTCTATTCCTCAGGTGTCTGTTGGCCGCTTGAATGTCTTCTTTGGTGAAGTGTCCGTTCATTTCCTTTGCCAATTTTTTAATAGGATTATTTGTCTTTTTGTTGTAGAGGTGTTGGATTTTCTTGCTCTGTTTTAAGATGACTTCAGGAGATGCTTTTGGTGTAAGGTTTAAAGATTATCTCAGGGCAATAGTTTCAGGGGTTCATCCACCCTTGATGGCTCCAGAAAGTCTAGAGTCTATGAGGATTTGTAATAGTAGCCAGGCACCATCCAGTTCTTCTCATCTCATGGCAAAGGAGGCAGTTGTTCATGGAGGCAATTATCCACACATTCTATTTCCTCCTCCTATCTCTTTCTTCCTCTGTTGCTCCAGGTAAATAGAGACCTATTGTGCCTTGGATGGCCACTTTTGAGCTATTAAGATCTCTGACACTATACAATGAACTAGGGGGTAGAACAGAAACACTATATACGTTATTAGGCCAATTAACTGGGATGTCCCATGAAACCACAACCCTAAACATCCAAACCAAGAAACCATATCCCATGAGTGTTTGGTTGTACATAAGCAGCCTCAGCAGCTACTCTTTTTTTTTTTCCATCATTGTTGTAAATATACCTATCACACAACTGTTGCCAATTTGACTTTTTACAGGTGTACAACTTGTTGACAGCAATTACAATAGTTGGCTGTGCAATTCTACCCTTAATCAATTCGATTTTTCCATCACTGTTAACCCCCCTTATCCTCCTCCCTCCTGCCCCTAGTAACTACTAATAAACTTTAGTCTCTATACACTTGCCGTTTCTTGTCTTTTTATATAAGTGAGAGGATACAATATTTTCCTTTTGTGATTGGCTTATTTCGCTCAGCATAATATTTTCAAACTCCATCCATACTGAAGCGTCTATCAAGACTTCATTTCTCCTACTGGCTGAGTATCCATAGGGGTTTCAGTGGTTGATTTTTTAGAAGTAGATCATTAGGAATTTCTTCCGAGGTGCCTCTGGGAGGACTTGAACATCCAACCTTTCAGTTAACAGCCAAGCATGTTAAGTGTTCGCACCACAAAGGGACTTCTTACCTCACACACAACCCCCAAAATCACAAGCCATCTAACCCTATACCAACAAATTATAACCCAAGCCTCTGCCTCCCCATCTCTTGCAGAAGTCAGTGTCTTCTACAGATAGGAATATTGTGGAAGGTCTCAGCAACTAACAACAACTGGCTGTCACAAGGGGCAATCAAAAGGAGCTCCTTCTGGCGGACCAGTGAGCTTCACTCAGTCCTTAACCTGGCTATCCAGCTTTCAAGTTTGTACCTCTATGGGACACGTCTTGTGAACCACTTCTTGGTGTCTTGGTCACACCTATCTTTTATTCCAACTACTGCTGTGGTGAGAGTTTTCTGCATATTCTTTCAGCTTCCTGTAGGTGCAAAGTGACTTGCCTCACCTCAGGCCCATGGAGCTTGCCTCTCACATTTCACCTGGGCTTCGCTGATTTCATGGTGACCTTGGTGCTCATGCTTATGCAACCCAGAAATACTGGGCTCATGCCCATCTGAGTGGACATTGAAACAATAGAGGATGGAGTCCTGCAGATGAATACACCTTCCACTCCTTTTGTCCTTAATTGACACTCCTGAGATGAATTTCAGGGGGCTCCTCCGCAGTACCACTGGATCCAGTAGCCGATAACTTATAGTGGTGGCTCACTTGATAGTACATCTTTAAATTAGTTCTCCCTGTGTCCCTGCTTCTGTTCCCCTATACCTCACTCCTGCTTCCTGGTTTACACTCCTCAATAAACAGCATGTACTTATACCTTTGTTTCAGCTCTGCTATCTGAGGAACGAGGCTAAGACAGTACTTTTCTTCAATTATTCCCCATGAAAGTCTTACCAACCTTTTGGTAAACTCCCACAAACACACAGGGAGGAGTCTGACTCCTTGGATTCATCCCTCTTTCCTCATTGGTACGATTCTGTAAATCTGAATCTTTCAACACGAAGTGGTGCCCTGTGGCTTCAGCAGGATGGTCAGTGGTGATTGACAATGTCCAAGTTCCACAATTTTTATTGTTGTTGTTTTGTGGCGGGTGATGGGTGAGATTTGAAACACTTGCTCTTATAGTGAGTCCAAGATACGTGTAGGACTTCCGTGTTGGGTCTTTCCTTTGATATATATATCAGTGTAAATTGCCCAAGTGTTGCTCTACTGCTGCACCGAATGAAGCAACCATGAGCATACATACTGGCTGTAGTAGGTAGCTTCTAAAATGGCTCCCAGTGATCCGCTCCTCCTAGTATTCATGCCATTGTGTAATCCCCTGCCCTTGAGTGGGGGTAGGACCCAGTGACTTGGATCTAATAAATAGAATATAGCAAAGTGATGGGATGTTACTTCCAAGATTAGATTATAAAAGACTGTAACTTCCATTTTGTTCAGTTACTCTTTCTGCCTTTTCTCACCAGCTTGCTCTGTTGAAGCAAGGTGCCATGTTATAAGCTGCCTTATGGAGAAGCCATCTGAGGTTGGCCTCTGGCCAACAGCCAGCAAAGAACCTAGGCCTTCAGTCTAATAGCCCATGAAAAATAACATGTGAGTGAGCTTGGAAGCAGATTCTTGCCCAGTCAAGCTTTGAGATGACTGCAGCCCCAGCAGACACTTTGATTGCAGCCTTGTGAGAGACCCTGAGCCAGAGGAAACCAGCTGAGCCATGCTCTGATTTCTGACACGCAAGAATGTTGTTTTAAGCCACTAAGTTTTGGGGCAATTTGTTACCCATCAACGAATAACTAATATATTTCTACCCAAAGCTATCTACAGATACAGTGCAATCCCAATCCAAATTCCAATGACATTTTTAACGAGGTGGAGAAAAAAATCATCAACTTCGTATGGAAAGGGAAGAGGCCCTGGATAAGTAAAGCACTACTGAAGAAGAAGAACAAAGTGGGAGACCTCATACTACCTGATTTTTGAACCTATTATACTGCCACGGTCGTCAAAACAGCCTAGTACTGGTACAACAACAGAAACATAGACCAATGGAACAGAGTTGAGAATCCAGATAGAAGCTCATCCACCTATGAGCGGTTGATATTTGACAAACCCCTAAGTCCGTTAATTGGGGAAAAGACAGTCTCTTTAACAAATAGTGCCAGCATAACTAGACCCATACCTCACACCATGCACAAAAACTAACTCAAAATGGATCAAAGACCTAACTATAAAATCAAAAACGATAAAGATCATGGAAGAAAAAATAGGGACAACACTAAGAGCCCTAATACATGGCATAAACAAAATACAAACCATAAGTAACAATGCACAAATGCCAGAAGAGAAACTAGATAACTGGGAGCTCATAAAAATCAGATGCTTATGCTCATCAAAAGACTTCACCAAAAAAGTACAAAGACAACCTACAGACTGGGAAAAATTTTGGCTACAACAAATCCGATTAGCGTCTAATTTCTAAAATCTACAAGACCCTACAAAACCTCAACCACAAAAAGACAAATAACCCAATTAAAAAATGGGCAAAGAATATGAACAGGCACTTCAAAGAAGACACTCAGGTGGCCAACAGACACATGAGGAAATGCTCACGATCATTAGCCATTAGAAAAATGCAAATCAAAACTACAGTGAGATACCATCTCACTCCAATAAGGCTAGCAGTAATCCAAAAAACACAAAATAATAAATGTTGGAGACGTTGTGGAGAGACTGCAACACTTATATACTTCTGGTGGGAAAGTAAAATGGTACAACCACTTTGGAAATCGATTTAGTGCTTCCTTAAAAAGCCAAAAACAGAAGAACTATATGATCCAGCAATCCCGCTCCTTGGAATATATCCTAGAGAAATAAGAGCCATCACACAAATAGATACATGCACACACATGTTCATTGCAGCACTGTTCACAATAGCAAAAAGATGGACACAACCTAGGTGCCTGTCAATGGACGAATGGATAAGCAAATTATGGTACATTCACACAATGGAATACTAAGCAGCGATAAAGAACAATGACGAATCTGTGAAACATAACATGGAGTAATATGGAAGGCATTATGTTGAATGAAATTAGTCAGTCACAAAAGGAAAGGACAAATATTGTGTAAGATCACTATTAGAAGAAATCAAGAATAGATGTAAACACAGAAGAACACATTCTTTGATGATTACGAGGGTGGGGAGGGAGGGAGAGGGGTATTCACTAACTAGATAGTAGACAAGAATTATTTTAGGTGAAGGGAAAGACAACACAAAATACAGGGGAAGTCAGCACAACTGGACTAAACCAAAAGCTAAGAAGTTTCCTGAATACAACCAAACACTTCAAGGGACAGAGTAGCAGGGGTGGAGGTCTGGGAAACATAGTTTCAGGAGACATCTTGGTCAACTGGCATAACAAAGTTTTTAAAGAAACTGTTCTGCATCCCACTTTGTTGAGTGGTGTCCAGTGTCTTAAAAGCTAGCTAGCGGCCATCTAAGCTGCATCAATTCGTCCCAACCCACCTGGAGCAAAGGAGAATGAAGAACACCAAAGACACAAGGAAAATATTAGCCCAAGAGGCAGAAAGGGCCATATAAACCAGAGACTTCATCAGCCTGAGACCAGAAGAACTAGATGGTGCCCAGCTACCACCAATGATTGCCTTGACAGGGAACACAACAGAAAGTCCCTGATGGAGCAGGAGAAAAGTGGGGTGCAGAACTCAAATTCTAGTAAAAAGACCAGACTTAATGGTCTGAGTGAGACTGAAGGGACCCCGAAAGACATGGTCCCCAGACGCTGTTAGCTCAAAACTAAAACCATTCCTGAGGCCAACCCTTCAGACAAAGATTAGACTGGACTATGGGACATAAAAAGATACTCGTGAAGAGTGCGCTTCTTAGCTCAGGTAGATACACGAGACTAAACAGGCAGCTCCTGTCCAGAGGCTAGATGAGAAGGCAGAGAGGGTCAGGAGCTGGTTGAATGGACACGGAAATCCGGGGTGGAAAGGAGGAGTGTGCTGTCACAGTATAGAGAGAGCAACTAGGGTCACATAACAATGTGTGTATAAATTTTTGTATGATAAACTAACTTGAATTGCAAACTTTCACTTAAAGCACAAAAACAAAAACAAAAATTCAGCAAGAAACAAAACAAAAAAAGAAAATAACATACAATTAATTCTCTGATACAGTACTGCCTAAAGCCATATTGAGGAAAGGAATACTTTCTGACTACAGGGGATTTGAAAAGGGTAGCCTTCCCCTCAACTCCCTGATTGGTGTCAATTAGTCATTTTACTTTTATATATTTATTTTTTATTGCACTTTAAATGAAGGTTTACAGAGCAAATTAGTTTCTCATTAAACAGTTAATACACAATACACTGTTTTGTGACATTGGTTGCCAACCCCGCAACGTGACAACACTCTCCCTTTCTCGACCTTAGGTTCCCCATTTCCATTCATCCAGCTTTCCTGTCCCCTCCTGCCTTCTTATCCTTGCCCCTGGGCTGGTGTGCCCGTTTATTCTCCTATACATGGTTGAGCTACGTTTATTATTGTTTGTTTTATGGACCTGTCTAATCTTTGGCTGAAGGGTGAACCTCAGGAGTGACTTGAGTACTGAGTTAAAAGGGTGTTCAGGGGCCACACTCTAGGGGTTTCTCCAGTCTCTATCAGACCAGTAAGTCTGGTCTGTTTTTGTGAGTTTGAATTTTGTTCTACATTTTTCTCTAGCTCTGCCCTGGACCCTCTATTGTGATCTCTGTCAGAGCAGTCAGTAGTTGTAGCTGGGCAACATCTACTTGTGCTGGACTCAGTCTGGTGGAGGCTGTGGTAGTTGTGGTCCATTAGTCCTTTGGACTAATTTTCTCTTGTGTCTTTGATTTTTTTCATTCTCCCTTGCTCCAGATCAGGTGGAACCAGTGGAGTATCATATATGGCCGCTCACAAGCTCTTAAGACCCCACAGACACTACCCACCAAAGTAGGATATAAAACATTTTGTTTATAAACTATGTTATGCCAGTTGACTTAAATGTCCCCCGGACCATGGTTCTCTGCCCTCAGCCCAGTAATTTGGTCCCTCAGGGAGTTTGGATGGCTCTATGAAGTTTCCTTGGTCAAGCTGTGCTGACTTCTCCAGTATTGGGTACTGTCTTACTGTTCACCAAACTTACCACTTATGTATTGCCTGGTTAGTGTTTTTCCCTATTCACTCCTCCCATCCATTGTAACCATCAAAGATCATTTCTTTCTGTGTGTAAAACTTTTCATGAGTTTTTATAATAGTGGTCTCATACAATATTTGTCCTTTTGTGATTGACTTATTTCACTCAACATAATGCCCTTCAGATTCATCCATGTTGTGAGATGCTTCACAGATTCATCATTGTTCTTTATCGTTGCATAATACTGCATTGTGTGTATGTACCATAGTTTGTGTATCCATTCATCTGCTGATGAGCACTTAGATTGTTTCCCTCTTTTTGCTATTGTGAACAGTGCTGCAATGAACATGAGTGTGCTTATGTCTATTTGTGTGATGTCTCTTATTTCTCTAGGATATATTCCTAGGAGTGGGATTGCTGAGTCATATGGTATTTCTATTTCTAGCCTTTTAAGGAAGCGCCATATCATTTTCTAAAATGGTTGTACCATTTCACATTCCCACCAGCAGTGCATAAGAGTTCCAGTCTCCCCACAGCCTCTCCAACATTTGTTATTTTCTGTTTTTTTGATTCATGCCAGTAATGTTGGGGTGAGATGGTATCTCATTATAGATTTGATTTGTATTTCTCTAATGGCTAGTGATCATGAACATTTCCTTATGTGCCTGTTAGTCACCTGAATGTCTTCTTTGTGAAGTGTTTATTCAAATCCTTTGCCCATTTTTCAATTGGATTGTTTGTCTTTTTGCTATAGAGGTGTTGGATTTTCCTATAGATTTAAGAGATTAAATCTTTGTCAGATATGTCATAGCCAAAATATTTTTCTCAGTCTTAGTTTCCCTTTTTACTCTTTTGGTGAAATCTTTTGATGAGCAAAGTGTTTAATTTTTAGAAGATCCCAGTTATCTAGCTTATCGTCTGGTGTTTGTGTATTGTTAGTTATGGTTAGTATCATGTTTATGCTGTGTATTAGGGCCTCTAGCGCTGACTATATTTTTTCTTCTATGATCTTTACACTTTTTGGTTTTATACTTAGGTATTTGATCCATTTTGAATTAGTTTTTGTGTATGGTGTGAGGTACGGGTCCTGTTGCATTTTTCTGCAGATGGACATACAGTTTTGCAAGCACCATTTGTTAAAAGGAATGTCTTTTTCCCATTTAATAGACTTTGGGCCTTTGTTGAAGATCAGGTGACTGTAGGTGGATGGATTTACAGCTGGGTTCTCAATTCTGTTCCATTGATCAATGTGTCTGTCGTTGTACCAGTACCAGGCTGTTTTGAATCCCGTACCTGAATAGTAGTTTCTGAGGGCAGGTAGTGCTAGACCTCCTACTTTATTCTTCTTCTTCAGTAGTGCTTTACTTATTCAGGGCCTCTTTCCTTTCCATATAAAGCTAATGATTAGTTTTTCCATTTCATTAAAGAATGCTATTGGTATTTGGATCAGGATTTCACTGGATAGAATTGACATTTTACAATGTGGAGCCTACCTATCCATGAGCATTGTATGTGTTTCTGTTTATATAGGTCTCTTTTGGTTTCTTGCAGTAGTGTTTCATAGTTTTCTTTGTATAAGTTTTTATGTCCCTGGTTAGATTTATTTCCAAATATTTTGATTTTTTAGGGTCTGTTATAAATGGTATTGCTTTCCTGATTTCCTTTTTGTAGTTTTCTTTATTGGTGTATAGGAGAATGCTGTGTTGAAGTCTCCTACTATTATTGTGGAACTGTCAACTTCTCTTTTCAGTGCTGTTAGGGTTTGTTTTCTGTATTTTGGAGCCCTGTCATTTGGTGCATAGATATTTATTATGGTTATGTCCTTGTGGTGGATTGTCTCTTTAATCATTATATAATGTCCTTCCTTGTCTTTTGTGGTGGATTTTGCCTTGAAGTCTGTTTTATCTGAGATTAGTATGGACACTCCTGCTCTTTTTTGTTTGTTGCTTGCTTGATATATTTTTTTTCATACTGGGATTTTTTAATATATTTATGTCTTTGTTTCTAAGATGTGTCTCTTTTAGACAGCATATTGATGGACCCTTTTTTATCCATTTTGTCTCTCAGTCTCTTTACAGGTGCATTTAAGTCATTTACGTTCAGTGTGATTATCAATAGGTGTGAGTATATTGCTGTCATTTTGTAGTGTTTTTTTTTTTGGGGGGGGAGTGCTTACATATTCTTTGTTACTCTTACTGTCCTGTGCTGAATTCCTTTTGTTGGTGGATTTTTTTTGTTTCTTTCATTTTTGTAGATTTCATGTTCACTGAAACTTTATGTTTTTCTTCTTTATTTTGATGAGTAGGTTTGTTAACTTTCTTTGTGGTTACCTTGAAATTTACCCCTATCTTCCTAAGTTTAAACTAGTCTTTTATTGCTCAATATTGTCTTGCTTCCTCTCCATTTGAAAGTTCTATACCTACACTGTTTATTCCTCTTTTATTGTTCTGACACTGTTGTAATTTACAGATTGACATCTCTGGTTCCTTTTTGTAAATATTTTAGTTTTGTTTTATGCTTGAGAGTTCATTACCTAGGTTGGTATCTGGCTGATTCTGTCCTGTGTCCTAGATTCAGGTTGTTGTCTGATGTTGTTTGTTCTTTAGCCAAATGATTCCCTTTAAGTATTCTAGTAATTTTGGTTTGTTTTTTACATCTTCCCTTAATTTCTGCTTATCTGGAAACGTCCTAATTTAGCCTCATATTTGAGTGAGAGTTTTGCAGGCTATATTATTCTTGGTTGGCAGTTTTTTTTCTTTCAGGTATATATATCATTCCATTGCCCTCTTCCCCGCATGGTTTCTGCTGAGTAATCAGAACTTAGTCTTATTGTTTCCCCTTTGTATATGACTTTTCATTTTTCTCTATCTGCTCTCGGGATTCTTTCTTTGTCTTTGGTTTTGGGGAGTGTGATTTTGATATGTCTTGGTGACTTTCTTTTGTGGTGTATCCTATATGGGGTTCTTTGAGCTTCTTGTATGGTCATCTTTTCATCTATCATGATATTAGGGATGTTTTCTGCAGCAAATCTTCAATGTTTTCCATTTTCTCCCCTTGTTCTGGAACTCGGATTACTTGCAAATTTTTGCTCTTGATTGTATCCCACATCGTTCTCAGGTTTTCTTCTTTTCTCTGATTTTTCCACAAACAAAGTGATATCCAAGGATTTGTCTTCAATTTTGCTGATCCTATCTTCCATTGTTTCAAATTTGCTCCTAAAACCTTCTATTGCACTGCCCATTTCTGAAATCTTGTTGTGTATCTTTTGGATTTCTAATTGCTGTTTTTGTATGATTTCTAGTTGTTTATTTATTCTGACATTTTGTTCCTATATTATTTTCCTGAATTTTTGCATTGCTTTGTTTGTGTTTTCCCTGATTTTGTTTGTATTTTCAATGATTTCATCTATTTTTTCCTTATTTTTGTCTGTGTTTTCCTTCATCTCTTTCCTAATCTCTTGGAGAACACTGAATATTAGACTTTTGAGTTCCCTATCATGTAGTTCCTGTGCCTTTTCTTCTACCAGAAGGTCATTGGTGTTTTATTTTGGTCACTTACTGGAGCCATTCTTTCCTGTTTTTTTAAAAATGTTTTGATATTGTCTGTTGTCTCTGGGACATTCAGGAATTATTTTCTTCATTTACTGATTGTAGATTTGTTCGTTTTGTCCTGCTTTTTTGTTTTATTTGGCTATGTCTGAGCAGGTGGGCTGGGCGTGTTTGGTTGCTTGTTTGTCTTTTGGCATGATACTTCTCACCACCTTGTCCAGGTGGGCAGGGCTGGTCACTTATTTATGGTGCAGCAGGGCAGGTCCAGCTAGGGAGGAGAGGAGTGGGGATGGGTCGTTTGTGGCTTGAACTGGGGCCAGTAGGGTCTTGCTGGGGGCAGTGAGGGGCAGGATACGGGGGTCCGAGTGCCCACACTAGTACCACTTGGGAGCATGTTGCTTGTTGTGTGGTTCAGATAGACAGGAGCAAAGGGAGAGGACGTGATGTGTGGAGCTAAAAGAGTGAAAGAAAGAAACAGAAGCAAAAAAATAAAGGAAAAAAGTAAATAAAATGGCAGCTTGGTGGGTTCGGCAAGTGGGGGCAGGGCAAACCTGAGGAGGCTGTGTGCCAGTGGCTGTCTAGCCAAGTGGTGCAGCTTGGCCTGTCAAGAAGAGACGTTGGCAGCGCAAGGGGCTAGGTGATAGGGAGAAAGAAGGGAATGAGAGTGAAGAAACAAAGCAAACAAAAAACAAAAAAAACAACAAAAAATAAATTGGTGCTGAGGGAGCTGGCCATAGGGGGTGGGATGGAATCAAGGTGGTGGTGATCTGGTGTCTCTCTTGCCATGTGTCACTGCATGGTCCCTCAGGAAGGGGCAGAGGCAGCACAGGGCCTAGATGGGAAGGAGAAGGTAAAAGAAGAAAGGAAAGATAAAGAAAAATAAAAAGCATGGCACTGAGGGAGCTGGCCTGTGGTGGCAAGCAGATCTGCTGAGGCTGTGTGCCAGTTGTTTTCTAGCTGAGTGGTGCAGCACAGCCTGTCGAGAAGTGGGGGGAGGGTGTGGCACACAGGGCTAGGTGGGTGGAAAAAGGAAACGAAGGAAGGGAGAGAGAGAAGAAACAACAAAAACAAGCAAACAAAAAATGGTGCTGAGAGAGCTGGCTGGTGATGGTGGCACAGACCCAGGGAGGCTGTGTGCCAGTGGCTCTCTAGCTGAGCGGTGCAGCACAGCCCTTTGAGAAGGGATGGGGGTGGCACACAGGGCTAGGTGGGCAGGAGAAAGGAAAAGAAGGAAGAGAGAGAGAGAAGAAACAGAAAGAAAAAAAGTTGCTGAGGGAACCACCAGCACAGAGCCAGGGAAGCCATATTGGTGGCTCTCTATCTGAGCAGTGCAGAACAACCTGTCAAAAAGGGGCGGGGATAGCACACAGTGCTAGCTGGGTTGGAGAAAGGAAAGGAAAAAAAGGAGAGACAGAGAGGAAACAGAAAAAAAATGGAGCTGGGGAAACCAGCCATTGGGGGCATGGCAGACTCAGGAAGACTCACGGCAGACTCATGAGCTGACTTCTCTTTGGCTGAGCAACCATGGCCCATTGGAAAGTGGCAGAGGCTGCATAATGGGAAGAACGGTTGGGGTGAGAAAGCACGTATCCCTCGTTAGCAGGTGCTCTGCCTCCTGTTGGGAGATCTGTGAAGTTTCCTTCCCATAGTCCCTGTCTATGGTCCTTGATGCCTGTAGTCCAAGGTGGTGAATCTGTGCCATGTTAGCTGGTAGGGGACCTCCACTTCGAAGCTCTCCTCATTCTCTGATCTCTGTCACTTTTTTATTCCATTCGGTGCTTGATCAAGTTCTTTATCTCTTCATTTGATGCTTAGGGTTCCAAGATTGAAGTTTGTAACTGTTTTACTTAGTTTTTTGGGTCTTTGCTGCACAGGGACGTCATGGTGCTGCTGTCTATAGTGCCATGTTGCTATAGGCTCAATTAGTCATTTTAAATTGTAGAATACTTCATTCCTTTTATGCTTTCTCTTAAGCGTCCCTGGGTGACGCAAACGGGTAACACGCTTGTTACTAACTGAAGGGTTGTTGGTTCGAGTCCACTCAGAAAGGCCTAACAATCTACTTCAAATAAATCAGTCATTGAAAACCCTATCAAGAATAGTTCTACTCTGACACACATGGGGTCGCCATGAGTTGGAATCAACTCAACAGCAACTGTTTCGGTTTTCTTTGGTTATTCTTTCTCTTTAGATCTTCAGGTGTAATAGGAGCTAAAAGGGTTTCTACAGTAGTTAAGTCAAGAACGATCACTAAAATGATGGTCCTAAGTGTTTTCCTTCAAGGAAAAGGAGATTCCATCCTATTTTTATGATTTCATGGCCACTTCTCCATCTCCTTAAATCATTTGTTCATTTATTCAACAAACATTAATTGAGAATCTACTAGAGAGTGTGCCAAGTCCTATGCCTGAGGTTGAGGTTTACAAAGATTAACCAGGCCAGGTTTCTAGTGAAGATATCTGAGAAGTAAACAAGCTGATTTAGGCTGGGTTCTCTAGAGAAGCAAAACCACTAAGGAGTATATATATATATACACACACACACAGAGATTTATATCAAGGAAATGACTCACATGGTTGTAAACGCTGTAATGTCTCAAATTTGTGGATCAGGAGAGAGGCTTCTCCTGATTCACGTAGCCTCAGGGGCTGGCAAACCCAAGATTGGCAGGCCAGATGGCAGGGCTGTTGCTCAGGGGCTGTGAAGATTGAGGAATCCCAAAATCAGCAGGCAAGACGACAGGTAAACTGCTAGCTCAAGTCCAAAGAACCAGAGGTCAGACGAACAGGAGTCAGCTTCACTATCCAGAACAAGTAAAAGCCCTGGGAAGGAGAGCAGGAAGGACTTGGTGGTGGAGGGTGGAGAGATGAAGGCTGAAGGGGATGGTGAGCCACCACAGGCCCCACCCCTAGCAGTACCAACGCACAGGAGATCCCATCATGGGGCTGATCATATATCAAATCTCAACAAGGAAGTGATCAAATTATACAATTGCCAGAACACTGAGAAACATGACCCACCCAAGTTGACACACAATCTTAACCATCACAGTCCACCCCTTGTCAACTTGGCACCTGTACACATCTCCTTAAACCATACATAATCTCTGAATAAAGACAATTATAAAGTCATACTTGGACCTAACATGATACAATGAACACACATACAACTGAAAATGAAATAGCCCTGTTTACATCTTATATTTTATGAGTGAAGAAAACAAAAATATTTGATGCACACACATAAAGCGGAAATACTCATAACAATTACAGTCCTAGTTTCTGCAACTGGTCGCATGGCCATAACTGGTATTTAGAGCTACCTTCTTCTACCACCCATTCCATATTCCCTTTAACCTCAGCAAGAACCCCAGCTGGTCATGGTTCTTTGCCTGGTAGAAAGAAAAAAAAAAAAAAAACCAAACCCATTGCTATCGAGCTGATTCCAACTCATAGCAACCTTAAAGGACAGAGTAGAACTATAGGGTCTCCAAGGAGTGCCTGGTGGATTTGAACTGCCGACCTTTTGATTAGCAGCTGTAGCCCTCAACGATTACACCACCAGGGTTTCCCTCTTTATTTGGTGGGGTGACCCAAATCTTCATTCCTGAAGAGTCTTGGCCATTAGTGGTCATGTCGGAATTGAGTTGCTGTAGTTTTCCATTGACTTTAGTCACAAGGCATCGTAGTACTAAGAGACGCCCTAAGGGATCTCTTGCATTCCTGACATATTCTTCTTTACCTCCGTTATGTAATATCAATCCGATTTCCTCTTGGTAATCAGGATCAATCACACCAGCCAGTATGGTAACTAACCTCTTTGCCTGTTGATCCAGACGCATAAGGAGCCCAAAGTGGCCAGGTGACATTCTTAGCTTCGAGTTCAACGGAATCAGTGATGTGCCTCCAGGTGGGAGCATTCTTCTCTTTGGAACTAAGACCTGCAGAGCATAAGGTTGCGGGGACAGGAAGCAAAAATCTTGTGAGTGGTTCACTAGGGGTAATAGTAAGTGGTGCCACTCCATTTCCACCCCTTGATTCCTGGACCCATGAATCCTGGCTGTAGGAGAAACTGCACCATATACTGGCCGCTGGCTTAGAGCACATACAGCCTTCTGGAGAACATGGCCCCAGCCCTGCAAGGTATTGCCAGCTAGCTGGCAATGTAATTGTGTCTTTAGAAGGCCATTCCATTTTTTTATCAAGCCAGGTGCTTCAGAATAATGGGGAAGATGATAAAACCAGTGAATCCCGTGAGCATAGGCCCACTGCTGCACTTCATTTGCTGTGAAGTGAGTCCTTTGATCTGAGGCGATGCTGTGTGGGTTACCATGACAGTGGGTAAGGCATTCTGTAATTCCACGGATAGTAGTTTGGGCAGAAGCATTGCATGCAGGGAAGGCAATTCCATATACAGAGTAAGTGTCTATTCCAGTAAGAACAAAACGCGGCCTTTTCATGATGGAAGTGGTCCAATGTAATCAACTTGTCACCAGGTTGCTGGCTGATCACCTCGAGGAATGGTGCCATATCGGGGACTCAGTGTAGGTCTCTGCTGCTGGCAGATTGGGCACTCAGCAGTGGCTGTAGCCATGTCAGCCTTGGTGAGTGGAAGTCCATGTAGTTGGGCCCGTGTATAACCTCCATCCCTGCCACCATGGCCACTTTGTTCATGAGCCCATTGAGCAATGATGGGAGAAGCTGAGGAAAGAGGATGACTGATTTCCACAGAACATGTCATCCTATCCACTTGGTTGTTAAAACCCTCCTCTGCTGAGGTCACACTTTGATGAGCATTCACATGAGACACAAATATATTCATTTATTTTTGCCCATTCAGAGAGGTCTATCTACATACCTCTTCCCCATAAATCCTTGTCTCCAATTTTCAAATCGCATTCCTTCCAAGTCCCTGACCATCCAGCCAAATCATTGGCCACAGCCCATGAATCAGTGTACAATTGCACATCTAGCCGTTTCTCATTTCAAGCAAAGTGAACAACCAGGTGCACTGCTTGAAGTTCTGCCCATTGGGAGGCTTTCCCTCCACCACTGTCCTTCAGAGGATTCCCAGAAAGGGGTTGCAGTGCGACCGCTCTCCACTTTCGAGTGGTGCCTGCATATCACGGAGAACCATCTCTAAACCAGGCACAAGTTTTCCCTTCTTCAGTCTTACTGAACATAAGGAACTCCCCATAAGGCCATAGGTGCAGGGAGATGGAAGGTAATGTGACAGGAGTGGAGATCATGGGCGTTTGGGCCACTTCCTCATGCAACTTGTGTCTTCAGGTCCTGCTCAGGCCCTATCTCGTATATACCACTTCCATTTAAAGAAGGAGTGTTGCTGTGCACGTCCCACTTTATGACTCTGTAGGTCAGACAACATCCGGTTCGTGATGGACAGCTCAGGCCTCATGGTGACTTGGTGTCCCATGGTTAAGCGTTCAGTCTCTACTGAAGCCCAGTAACAAGCCAAAAGTGTTTCCCAAAGGAGAGTAGTTATCTGCAAAGGATGGCAGGGCTTTGCTCCAAAATCCTAAGTGTCTGCACTGTGATTCGCTAATAGGGGTCTGCCAAAGACTCCAAACAGCTTCTCTATCTGCCAGGAACACTTCAACACCATTGGATCAGATGAATCATACGGCCAAAGTGGCAGAGCGGCTTGCACAGCAGCCTAAACCTGTTGCAGAGCCTTCTCTTGTTCTGGGCCCCACTTAAAACTAGCAGCTTTTCTAGTCAGTTGATAAATAGGCTGGAATAGCACACCCAAATGAGGAATATCCCTGCCTCCAAAATCCAAAGAGTCCCACTAGGCATTGTGCCTCCTTTTTAGTTGTGACAGCAGCCAGATGCAATAACTTCACTTTGGAAGGAATATCTCGACATGGCCCCACACCACTGGACCCCTAGAAATTTCACGGAGGTGGAAGCTGCCTGAATTGTGGGGGGATTAATTTTCCACCTTCTAGCACACAAATATTTTACAATAGGTCCAGAGTCATTGACACTTCTTTCTTACTAGGTCCAATCAGCATAATGTCATCACCGTAATGGACGAGTTCTATGTCTTGTGGAAGGGAAAGATGATCAAGGTCCTTGCTGACTAAATTATGACATAGGGCTGGAGAGTTGATGTAGCCCTGAGGTAGGGAACCAAAGGTGTATTAACTGGCCTTGCCAGATAAAGGCAAACCACTTCTGATGCTCCTTTGAAACAGGTATGGAGAAAAAGGCATTAGCCAGATCAATAGCTGAATACCAGTTACCAGGAGATGTATTAATTTGCTCAAGCAATGAGACCATATCTGGAACAGCAGCTGCAATTGGAATCACCACCTGGTTAGGTTTTTGATAATCCACTGTCATTCTCCAAGATCCATCTATTTTTTTTTTCCACAGGCCAAATAGGCAAGTTGAATGGGAATGTGGTGGGAATCACCACCCCTGCATCCTTCAAGTCCTTAATAGTGACAGTAATCTCTGCAATCCCTCCAGGAATGTGGTATTGCTTTTGGTTTACTATTTTCCTAGTTAAGGGCAGTTCTAATGGTTTCCACTTGACTTTTCCTACCATAATAGCCCTTACTCCACTTGTCAGGGATGTAGTGTGGGGGTTCTTCCAGTTGCTGAGTACATCTATTCCAATTATACATTCTGGAACTGGGGAAATTAATACAGGATGGGTTTGGGGACCCACTGGACCTACTTCGAGATGGACATGAGCTAAGACTCCATTAATAACCTGACCTCCATATGCCCCCATTCTGACTGGTGGACCACAGTGACGTTTTGGGTCTCCTGGAATTAGTGTCAGTTCAGAGCCAGTATCCAGTAATCCCTGAAAAGTCTGATTATTTCCTTTTCCCCCAAAGAACAGTCACTCTAGTAAAATGCCATAGATTCCTTTGGGGAAGACTGTGAGAAAGATTAACAGTATAAGTTTTTGGCAGTGTATTGGAGTCCTTCTTCAAGGGGCCTCAACCTCCCCTTCAGTGAAGGAGTTGTGAGTCTGTAAACTCTATCAAGTCTGGGAAACGATTGAAGGGCCATGACTTTCTATTCTGACGATTCTAGTTAGACTGCTGTTCACTTGACCTAGATTTCATCTGCTTGTACAGATCAAGTAAATATTTAGTAGATTTCTTATCTATTTCACTCCTAGGGAAACCATGACTAAGTAGTCAATGCCATAAGTCCATACGAGTCAGACTATTCTGATTACTGCTTTGAGTCTGCTGTCCGTTATAGTAACCACATTCACCTTGTCTTTGTCAATTGAGTGCCCCCACTTGGCCCTGCCAATCAGCCCCATTGTAGTTAGCTATATTAATTAAATTAGGGCAGTTCCCACTGTCAAATCTGACTTACATAAAATAGCAGTCACAGCAGTCTGCAAGGATGCTGGGGATCCCATCACAAATTTGTTCCTCACCATTGTGGTAAAGTGTGTCCTCTGGGTACTCTATGTGTGGGTCTATGGGTCTAACCTGATAAATCCCCTCTATCCTGCAAATTTCCCTAAGCCTTTGGATACATTCTTCTACAGTATACCAAGGCAGGTCTGGTACTTCAACTTGATTTAATGTAGGCCACTGTGTAATCCATGCTTCAGCAACCCAACCAAATAAACTGTTAGACCCTTTCCTAACTTCTTGACCTGAAACCTTGAATGAAGAATCTGTGCTTAGTGAGCCCATAGCAATAAACTCAGACTGATCCATCTTTATGTTCCTTTCACCATTATCCCACACCCTTAATAGCCATTCCCACACATGTTCCCCAGGTTTCTGTTTGCACTTATTAGAAAAATCAAGCAGCGTAGCATACCTCCGTCTGGGTTACACTTTGTACTTCATCTTTTGGGGCTCTCTGGGACTTAAGTCTAGTTATAGGTCTAGAAGCCAAAATCGGTGGGGGAAAAGTTTTGAAAACATTCAGCATTGTCCTGTAAAGTATCTGTCTCAGGTGATGTCCCAGGCAGTGACTCAGACAAAGGAGCTTTAGATGCAGATGGGTTAATCTCATTAGATGGGAGTGGAGGGACTAATGCTTCTGTTGGCAGGAGTGAGTCAATGGAATTTAGGGGCTCAGTCTCTCCAGCTTCCTGATTATCTGCCCATATGTCCCCATCCCATATTTCAGGATCCCAATTCTTCCCAATCAATGCCCTCACTTTAACTTTAGATACCTCTCGAGTTTGGCAGTTGAGTAGGTGTTGTAATTTAGCCACTTACAATATGACTCTGGGTTTGGTTTTCGGCAATATCAGCTCTGTTACTACAAAAAATAGAGCTTTCTTTCAAGGCACATGTGGAGACTTTAAGGTCATTTATGCAGTACTTGACCTTTGATTCTGAAGCCCTCAGCTCATGTCTTTCACTAGTTTGTCTAGCGAAAGTAGGACCAACCAACCAGCTTCCTTATACTTCTCACTTTGACAAAATTGTAGAAAGGTATCATCCGTGCAATCACCCAAACCTTGTCTTTCAGCAATACCTGATCTATTGGTGGTGATATTTTGCATATTTGAATTGCCACCTCATGCCACGGATTAGCAGTGCCCTCTTTATTACTGAAAGCAGAGTCATCAACATCTTTAATACTAACCAGACTTGAGAATCAATTAAGAAAATTCTTCCTTACAATTTTGTTTCTCTAGAATCACTTTCACTGGATTCTCTAGAGAAGCAAAACTAGTAAAACATATATATATATATA
>NW_004443971.1:2145326-2148293 GCF_000243295.1 Trichechus manatus latirostris
ATATATATATATATATCTCAAGCAAATGGCTCACACACTTGTAGAGGTTGTAAGGTCCCAAGTCTGTGGATCAGGAAAGAGGCTTCCCCTGATTCACGTAGGCATAGGGGCTGGTGAGCCCAAAATCAGCAGGTCTCCTGGATCTCAAGGGGGAGGGGGGCAGCCTCCTAGGGTCCAGTGTCAGATCTTCACCAACTCAGTTCCAGATTGTGGGACTGCCATTAAGGTGTGCCAAGGGGATGGAATCACCACCCAAAGCTGAGGGAGCAGGGTTGCCACACTCAAGGGGCAGAGGAACGGGGCCTGCTGGGGCCAAGGGAGTGGAGTGAGAACACATTACATTAGCTCTCAAGGTGGGCTAGGAGAATGGGGCTACCCAAAGCTGAGGGAGAAGAGTTGCCATCCCAGTGGGCCTGGAGGGTGGAGCTGTAGATTAGGGACAAGGGGCCTCCACCCAGAAAACAGAGGGCATGACCAACATCCAGATTCTAGAGGGCAGGGCCATTGCCCAGATGGTCTCAGAGAAGAGAGGATTTTTTTTCAAGGCTAGAGAGGTAACGTAATGTGAAAGTTCTGCTGTATTTTGGACTTGTTTGCTGCCCATTATCCTTTCTTTTCCTCCAATATCTCCCATTTGTATTGGAAATGTCTATCTTGTTCCTGTTCTACAATTGCACTTTGAAAGCCAATAACTTGTATTGTAGATTTCACACATTCACAGATGAAGAGTAATTTTGCCCCAGGATGGAATATGCTTAAAATCTCACCCATATTTGATTTAGATGATTGAGAAAATGAGAATTTGGACTTGGAGTGGATTTAAGACATGGGATGATGTAATGGGGTGAATGTGTTTTGCAAGTGGCAAAGATATGAATTTTGGGACGCCAAAGGGTGGCAGGTTATGGATTGAATTATGTTCCCCAAAAATCTGTGTTGTAAATTCTAACCATATGCCTGTGGTTATAATCCCATTTGGGAATGGGTTGTCTTTGTTATATTAATGAGGCAGGATCAGTGTAGGGTGTTTGTTTATTTATTTATTTTTATGATACTTTAAGTGAAACTTTACAGCTCAAGTTACTTTCTCATACAAAAATTTATACACACATTGTTATGTGACCCTAGTTACTCTCTCTGTAATGTGACAACACACTCCTCCTTTCCACCACAGATTTCCCGTGTCCATTCAACGAGCTCCTATCCCTTTCTGCCTTCTTGTCTCATCTCCGGACAGGAGCTGCACATTTAGTCTCATGTATCTACTTGAACTAAGAAGCACGCTCTTCACTAGTATCATTTTATGTCTTATAGTCCAATCTTATCTTTGTCTGAAGAATTGGCTTCGGGAATGCTTTTAGTTCTGGGTTGAGAGAGTGCGTCCATGTCTTCCGGAGTTCCTCCAGTCTCAGTCAGACCATTAAGTTTGGTCTTTTATTATAATTTGAGTTCTGCACCCCACTTTTCTCTTGCTCCTTCAGGGACTCTCTGTTGTGTTCCCTGTGAGGGCAGTCATTGGTGTAGCTGGGCACCATCTAGTTCTTCAGCTCTCAGGCTGATGGAGTTTCTGGTTTATGTGACTCTCTCTGTCTCTTGGGCTAATATTTTCCTTATGTCTTTGGTGTTCTTCAGTCTCCTTTGCCCCATGTAGGTTAGGACCAATTGATACATCCTAGATGGCCACTTGCTAGCTTTTAAGATCCCAGATACCACTCACCAAAGTGGAATGCAGAACATTTTCTTAATAAACTTCATCATGCCAATTGACCTAGATGTCCCATAAACCATGGTCCCCAGACCCCGCCCCTGGTACTCTGTCCCTTGAAGTATTCGGTTGTATTCAGGAAACTTCTTAGCTTTTGGTTTAGTCCAGTTGTGCTGACTTCCTCTGTATTGTGTGTTGCCCTTCCCTTCCCCTAAAATAATTCTTGTCTGCTATCTAGTTAGTGAATACCCCTCTCTCTCCCTCCCCACCCTCATAACCATCAAATAATGTTTTCTCCTGTGTTTAAACCTTTTCTTGAGTTCTTATAATAGTGGTCTCATACAATATTTGTACTTTTGTTACTGACTGATTTCACTCAGCGTAATGCCTTCCAGATTCATCCATGTTATGTTTCATGGATTCATCATTATTCTTTATTGTTGCATAGTATTCTGTTGTGTGAACATACCATAATCTGTTTATCCATTGGTCCGTTGATAGGCACCTAGGTTGTTTCCATCTTTTTTCTATTGTGAACAGTGCTGCTATGAACATGGGTGTGCATATATATATTCGTGTGACAGCTCTTATTTCTCTAGGATATATTCCAAGGAGTGGGATTGCTGGATTGTATGGTACTTCTATTTCTAGCTTTTTAAGGAAGTGCCAGTCAATTTCCAAAGTGATTGTACCATTTTACATTCCCACCAGCAGTGTATAAGTGTTCCAGTCTCTCCATAACCTCTCCAACGTTTATTATTTTGTGGGTTTTGGATTAATGCTAGCCTTGTTGGCGTGCGATGATATCTCATTGTAGTTTTGATTTGCATTTTTCTAATGGCTAATGATCGTGAGCATTTCCTCATGTGTCTGTTGACCACCTGAGTGTCTTCTTTGGTGAAGTTCCTGTTCATATTCTTTGCCCATTTTTTAACTGGGTTATTTGTCTTTTTGTGATTGAGGTTTTGCAGTGTCCTGTAGATTTTAGAGATTAGACGCTGATTGGATTTGTTGTAGCCAAATTTTTTCCCAGTCTGTAGGTTGTCTTTTTACTCTTTTGGTGAAGTCTTTTGATGAGCATAAGTGTCTGATTTTTAGGAGCTCCCAGTTATCTAGTTTCTCTTCTGGTGTTTGTGCATTGTTACTTATGGTTCGTATTCTATTTATGCCATGTATTAGGGGCCGTGGCGTTGTCCCTATTTTTTCTTCCATGATCTTTATCATTTTCGATTTTATATTTAGGTCTTTGATCCATTTTGAGT
>NW_004443971.1:2149287-2154573 GCF_000243295.1 Trichechus manatus latirostris
TATGAATGGGTGTTGGACTTTGTCAAATGCTTTTTCTGCATCAATTGATAAGATCATGTGGTTCTTGTCTTTTGTTTTATTTATGTGATGGATTACATTTATTGTTTTTCTAATGTTGAACCATCCCTGCATACCTGGTATGAATTCCAGTTGGTCATGTTGAATTATGTTTTTGATATGTTGTTGAATATAGGCTAGAATTTTGTTGAGGATTTTTGCATCTAAGTTCATGAAGGGTATTGGTCTGTAATTTTCTTTCTTTGTGGTGTCTTTACTTGGTTTTGATATCAGGGTTATGCTGGCTTCATAGAATGGGCTTGGGAGTATTCCATCTTTTTCTATACTCTGAAATACCTTCGCTAGTAATGGTGTTAACTCTTCTCTGAATGTTTGGTAGCATTCTCCAGTGAAGCCTGCAGGGCCAGGGCTTTTTTTGTTGGGAGTTTTTAAATTACCTTTTCAATCTTTTCTTTTGTTATAGGCGTATTTAGTTGTTCTACCTCTGTTTGTGTTAGTTTAGGTAAGTAGTGTGTTTCTACAAATTTGTCCGTTTCCTCTAGGTTTTCAAATTTGTTAGAGTACAATTTTTCATAGTATTCTGTTATGATTCTTTTATTTCAGTTGGATTTGCTGTGGTATCATCCACCTCATTTGTTACTCAGGTTATTTACTTCCCCTCCAGTTTTTCTTTTGTCAGTTTGGCCAGTGGTTTATTGATTTTGTTGATCTTTTCAAAGAACCAGCTTTTGGTCTTTTTAACTCTTTCAATTATTTTTCTATTTTCTATTTCATTTAATTCTGCTGTAATGTTTATTATTAAGTTTCTTCTGGTGCTCGAGGTCTTCTTTTCTGCTCTGTTTCTATCTGTTCGAGTTGTAGTGTTAATGTTCTGATTTTGGCCCATTCTTCCTTTTGGCTGTGTGCATTTATTGCTATAAATTGACCTCTGAGGACTGCTTTTGCTGTGTCCCAAAGGTTCTGGTAGGATGTGTTTTCATTCTCATTTGATTCTGTGAATTTCTTTACTCCATTCTTAATTTCTTCTTTATCCCAGTAGTTTTTGAGCAAGGTGTTGTTCAGTTTCCATGTGTTTGATTTTTTTTCCTTGCTTTTGTTGTTATTGATTTCTAGTTTTATGGCTTTATGGTCAGAAAAGATGCTTTGTAGTATTTCGATGCTTTGGATTTTGTTAAGGCTTGCTTTATGGCCTAATATACGGTCTCTTCTGGAGAATGTTCCATGTGGGTTGGAAAAGAAAGTATACTTGGCTGCTGTTGGGTGGAATGTTTGGTATATGTCTATGAGATCAAGTTGGTTGACTGTGGCATTTAGATCTTCCATGTCATTACTGAGCTTCTTTCTGGATGTTCTGTCCTTCACTGTAAGTGGTGTGTTGAAGTCTCCTACTATTATTGTGGAGCTGTATATTTCTCTTTCCAATGCTGTTAAAGCTTGCTTTATGTATTTTGAAGCCCTGTCATTGGGTGAGTAAATATTTATTATGGTTATGTCCTCCTGGTGTATTGACTCTTTAATCATTATATAATGTCCTTCCTTATCCTTTGTGGTGGATTTTACTTTAAAGTCTATTTTGTCAGAGATTAATATTGCCACCCCTGCTTTTTTTTGATTGTTGTTTGCTTGATATATTTTTTCCCATCCTTTGAGTTTTAGTTTGTATCTTTAAGTCTAAGGTGTGTCTCTTGTAGGCAGCATATAGAAGGATCTAGTTTTTAAATCCATTCTGCCACTCTCTGTCTCTTTATTGGTGCATTTAGTCCATTTACGGTAAGGATAATTATTGATAAGTTTGAGATTAGTGCTGTCATTCTGATGTATTTTTTTGTGTTGTTGACAGTTTTCTTTATTCCACTTAATTTTCTGTGCTGAGCGTTTTTCTTTATGTATTTTCTTTTCATCCTTTTCATTGCTGTTGATTTTGTATTTGCTGAGTCTTTATGTGTTTCCTGTTTTTTATTTTGATGTGTAGGATTGTTAGTTTCCTTTGTGGTTACCTTAATATTTACCTCTATTTTTCTAAGTTTAAACCACTCTTTTATTCTTTTATATCACCTTGTCTTCCTCTCCATACAAAAGATCTATGACTACATTATTTAGTCCCTTTTTTTGTTTTACTGTTGTCATCTTTTACATTTTGATGCCTCTGTTTCTCTATTTTTAGTATTTTAGCTTTGATTTATTTGTGACTTCCCTATCTGGGTTGATATGTGGTTGCTCTGTCCTGTGTTCTAGTCTTGGGTTGTTATCTGATGTTATTGATTTTCTAACCGGAGGACTCCCTTTAGGATTTCTTGTAAGTTTGGTTTGGTTTTCACAAATTCCCTAAATTTCTGTTTATCCGGAAATGCCCTAATTTCACCATCATATTTAAGAGGCAGTTTTTCTGGATATATAATTCTCAGCTGGCAATCATTTGCTTAAGGCTTTATATATGTCATCCCATTGCCTTCTTGCCTGCATGGTTTCTGCTGAGTAGTCAGAACTTAGTCTTATTGACTTGCCTTTGTAGATGACTTTTCATTTATCCCTAGCCACTCTTAAAACTCTCTCTTAATCTTTAGTTTTGGCAAGTTTTATTATAATATGTCTTGGTGACTTTCTGTGGGGATCTACCTTGTGTGGGTTTTGATGACTTTTTTGGATAGATATCTTCTCAACTTTCCTGATATCAGGGAAGTTTTCTGCCAACAAATCTTCAACAATTCTGTCTGTATTTTCTGTTATCCGCTGCATTCTGGTACTCCAATCACTTGTAGATTATTCCTCTTGATAGAGTTCCACATAATTCTTAGGTTTTCTCCATTTTTTAAAATTCTTTTATCTGATTTTGCCTCACAGAAGTTGGTGTATAGTTTATCTTCAATCTCAGTAATTCTGACTTGCATTGCCTCAAATCTGCTCCTATGACTTTCTATTGAGTTGTCTAACTCTGAAATTTTATTGTTAATCTTTTGTATTTCTGTTTGTTGTCTCTGTATGGATTCTTGCATCCTGTTAAATTTGTCATTATGCTCTTGTATAACCTTCTTAAGTTCCTCTATTGCTTCGTCTCTGTGTTTCTTGGCTTATTCTGTGTTTCGCATGATCTCGTTTCTGATCTCTTGAAGAGCTCAGTGTATTAATCTTTTGAATTCTACCTCTGGTAATTTGAAGACATTCTCTTCCTCTGGAAGGTTTCTTGATTCTTTGTTTTGGGCACTTGCTGAATCCATCATAGTCTGCCTCCTTATGTGATTTGATATTGACTGTTGTCCCCAAGCCATCAATAAGTTATTATGTTTATTTATTTTATGTTTGCTTACTGTGTCCTAGCTTCTTGTTTTGTTTGGTGTGCCCAATAGGCTGCTCGTGTGAGCTAGTTTGATTATTTGCACCTTTGAAGCCCTCACAGCCTATCACCAGATGATTAGAGCTGTTACTAGGTATGTGATCTCAGGAGTCCATTTACTTTTGTTGTATGGATTCAGCTCAGGTGTCCCGGTAGTTGGTCACCAAGTGTGTGGAGCAGGCTCTCACCTACAATCCTAGATGTGGGGGGGGGGGTGATTGGAGTAGGCACAGGTATCTGGCTGCAGCAGAGGGTCATGCACTGACCAAGGCATGGGCTGACAGCTGCCCCTGAGTGTCTGGGAAGAAAGCATGTCCCTGTTCCCTAGAGCACATAGGTGGGTGGGTTTTGCAGCTGAATTATGGGCACCCAATGCTGTTGGCTGTAAGGACTGGGAGGCACCACTTATTCTTGGACCCCTGTTGCGAGTTGCTAGGTGGCATGGGAGCCACCAGTGTCAGGTCCCTGATGTGTTGAGGATCCTGCTTAATGGAAAGAGCACTGTCAAATGTCACGAACGTGTCTCTCCACCTTATAGCTGATGGAGTTGAAAATAGGTTTCAGATATATACCCTGTTGTACTGTGCTAATGAGGGCCTACACTGTTGAAATGGACCCACACAGGTCTAGACAGGGGTGAAAGGCATTCAGATTCTGTGGACTCCTTATGCCTGTGCCTAGCAAAGGAGCCGTGCCTGCGCTGAGTTCCTGGCTTAGGGGAGCTGTCAGATTATCTTTTCCTGCTTGTTAATTTGTTCCCTCTCCTAAGCCAGAAGAATGGCTCAGGGCATGCAGCAAGTCCCACTTCAGACCCAGGAGATGCAGCAATTGCTGAAGCCGGCCTGGGACCCATTGTGGAGCTGGGAGGGGTCAGGTAAATTGGAGAGAGGTTCTTCCCAAAGGGGGTGTTTTTGGTCCATGCGGTAGGTTAGATGCATGTACTTACTTTTTGCCAATCGAGCACCGCTTTTCACTGGTTCTGGAGGTTTGAGTAGACTCTCTGCTGTTGGTCTCTCCCGACGTGGAAAATGTGTCCCAAGTGCCACTGCTTGCCTCACTGCACATGCCAGCTGATTTAGCCTGCAGGGTGCTGGTTCCTGCCAGTTTAGATCTGGAAACTCATGGCTGCTTCTGAACCATCTCTCCCTTCCCCTACCCCTCAGTACAATTCCTCAACTTTGCCTTTGATGTTCAGGGCTCCTACATTGTCATACATAATTGATTCACTTATTTTTTCTGGTCTTTGTTGTAAGAGGGACCACAGGAGGTGTCTGACTACTCCACCATCTTGGTCTTGCCTCCATAGTGTGTGTTTTAAATCAACCTCTTTTGATATATAAGAGACTAAACAAGCAAGGGAGAGAAGCAGAGATGGGGAAGAGAGATACCAAGCCACATGAAGATTGCCAGGAGCAGAAGTTCAGAAGAGACAAGGAACTTCCTTCAGAGCTGACAGAGAGACAAAGCCTTCCCCTAGAGCCAGCACCCTGAATTAGGACTTTTAGCCTCTTAAACTATGAGAAAATAAATTTCAGTTTGGTAAAGCCACCCACTTGTGGTACTTCTGTTATAGCAGCACTAGGTAAATAAGACAAGTATCTTCCAGATGTGTAGGTAATAGAGATAAACCAGGCAGATTTAAAAAAAAAAAAAGTTTTTTATTGTACTTTAGATGAAGGTTTCCAGAATAGTTTCTCATTAAACAGTCAGTACACATATTGTTTAATGACATTGGTTAACAACCCCACGACATGTAAACACTCTCCCCACTCGACCTTGAGGACCTTTTTTTGGTGAAAATATACATAGCCAAATTTACATCATTTTGAAAGTTTCTACATATACCATTCAGTGACATTGATTACATTCTTCCAGTTGTGCTGCTATTCTCACTATCCTTTTCCAAATTATTCCATCACCATTATCTTCAACTCACT
>NW_004443971.1:2154673-2165906 GCF_000243295.1 Trichechus manatus latirostris
TTGATCTCACATAGATAATTCTTTTTATTTTTTTGTACTTATGATGGTTAAGATTGTGTGTCAACTTGGCTGGGCCACGATTCTCAGTGTTTTAATGTAATCACTCCCATGATTGAATATACTGTGAGTAGCCAATCAGATGAAAGGGAGTCTCCTTGGGGGTGTGGCCTGCATCTGTATATAAGCAGACATTCTGGCTTTTTGCTGTCTCTGGATCCTGTGGCTGCTTCCTGTTGTCTCATCTCCCGTTCTCGGGACTTGAGCTGTCAGCTTATCTGCCGAATCTGGGATTCATCGATCTGCACAGCCTGTGAGCAGGAGCCCTGCTCTCCAACCTGCCGATCTTGGGCTTGCCAGCTTCTGCAGCTGTGTAACTTGGGAGAGGCCTCTGCCCTGATCCACGGACTTGGGACGTTCTAGCCTCTACAATCATGCGAGCTGTTTTCTTGATATAATCTCTCTCTATATATATATACATTTATACACTTTACTGGTTTTGCTTCTCTAGAGAACCCAGCCTAAGACATTTGGTACCGGGAGTGGTTCTAGAGAAAGAAAATTGTAAGGATGAGTTTTCTAAATTGGTTCTCAAGTCTGGTTAGTCATAAAGACGTTGAGGACTCTGCTTCCAGCAGTAAAGAGGTCACTGCTAGTCCATGGAGGGAGGTGGCAATACAAATACACAAAATATCACCACCAGTAGCTCAGGTAATGGTAAAAGGTGAGGCTCAGGGTGAACACATATGTGATACCTTTCTACAGCTTTCTCAGAATGAGAAGTATAAGGAAGCTGGTTGGTTTGTTTTACTTTCGCTAGACAAACTGATGAAGGAAAGAGATGAGCTCAGGGCATCAGAGTCAAGGCTCAAGTGCCGCATAAATGACCTCAAGGTTTCCACTTGTGCTTTGAAAGAAAGCCTTATTTCTTGTAGTAACAGAGCAGAAATTGCTGAAAACCAAACCCGGTAAGAGTGGCTGAATTACAACGCCAGCTCAATTGCAAACCTTGAGAGGTGTCTGAAGTTAAAGTAAGGGCATTGATTGGGAAGAGATGGGATCCTAAGGCTTGGGATGGGGACATATGGGCAGATAATCAGGAAGCTGGGGACACTGAGCCTGTAAATTCCATTGACTCTCTCCTGCCAGCAGAACCAGTCCCATCTGAAGAGATTACTTCATATTTGTCTGCTAAACCACCCTGCCCAGGAAAACCATTTACCCGTCCACCCCCATCTGAGGAGATTAGCCCTAGCCCAGCTACCTGTAAAGAACACTTGTCTGAGTCATTGCCTGGAGCATCATCTGAGGCAGATGCTTTACAAGATAATTCTGAATGTTCTCAAAACAATTCCACACTACCGATTCTGGCTTCTAGACCTATAACTAGGCTTAAGTCCCAGCAACCCCAAAAGGTGAAGTACAAAGTGTGACCCAGGAGGAGGTATGCTACACTCCAAAAGAACTACTTGACTATTCTAATATGTACAAACAGAAACCTGGGGAATATGTGTGGGAATGGCTATTAAGGGTGTGGGATAATGGTGCAAGGAACATAAAGATGGATCAGTCTGAGTTTATTGATATGGGCCCACTAAGCACAGATTCTTCATTCATTATTTCAGCTAGAGAAATTAGGAAAAGATCTAATAGTTTATTTGGTTGGGTTGCTGAAGCATGGATTATGAGGTGGCCAACACTAAATCAAGTTGAAGTACCAGATCTGACTTGGTATACGGTAGAAGAAGGTATCCAAAGGCTTAGGGAAATTGGCATGCTAGAGTGGATTTATCAACTTAGACCCACAGACCCACACATAGAATGTCCAGAGGAGACACCTTTTACCACAACTGTGAGGAACAAATTTGTGAAGGGAGCTCCAGCATCCTTGAAGACTGCTGTGATTGCTATTTTATGTAAGTCAGATTTCACAGTGGGAACTGCCCTAACTGAATGAAGACACCTAACTACAATGGGGCTGATTGGACCCCGTGATAGTAGGGGCCAGATGGCTGCACTCAATCGACAAAGACAAGGTTGGCGTGGTTACAGTAATGGACAGAGGAGTCAAAGCAGTAATCAGAATTGTCTGACTCGTATGGACTTATGGTGTTGGCTACTTAGTCATGGTGTCCCTAGGAGCGAAATAGATAGGAAATCTACTAAATATTTACTTTATCTATACAAATGAATGAATTCTAGGTCTGGTGAACAGCAGTCTCACTCGAATTGCCAGAATAGAGAGTCACGGTCCCTCAATCAATTCCCAGATTTGAGCGAGTTTAAAGACCCACAGCCCCTGGAATGAAGGGGAGGCCTGGTCCCTTGGGGAAGGACTCCAATACACTGCCAAAAATTTTTACTGTTAATCTTTCTCCCAGCTTTCCCCAAAGGGATCTACAGCCATTTACGAGAGTGACTGTTCATTGGGGAAAAGGAAATAATCAGACTTTTTGGGGATTACTGGATACTGGCTCTGAGCTGACACTAATTCCAGGAGACCCAAAATGTCACTGTGGCCCACCAGTCAGAGTGGGAGTATATGGAGGTCAGGTTATTAATGGAGTCTTGGCTCATGTCCATCTCACAGTAGGTCCAGTGGGTCCCCAAACCCATCCTGTAGTGATTTCCCCAGTTCCAGAATGCATAATTGGAATAGATATACTCAGCAACTGGCAGAACCCCCACATTGGATCCCTGACAAATACAGTAAGGGCTATTATGGTAGGAAAAGCCAAATGGAAGCCATTTAAACTGCCCCTACCTAGGAAAATAGTAAACCAAACGCAATACTACATTCCTGGAGGGATTGCAGAGATTACTGCCACCATCAAGGGCTTGAAAGATGCAGCGGTGGTGATTCCCACCACATCCCCATTCAACTCACCTATATGGCCTGTGCAAAAAACAGATGCATCTTGGAGAATGACAGTAGATTATCGAAAACTTAACCAGGTGGTGACTCCAATTGCAGCTGCTGTTCCAGATGTAATTTCACTGCTTGAGCAAATTAATACATCTCCTGGTACCTGGTATGCAGCTATTGATCTGGCTAATGCCTTTTTCTCCATACCTGTTTTCCCAAAGGACCACCAGAAGCAGTTTGCCTTCAGCTGGCAAGGCCAACAATACACCTTCACTTGCCTACATCAGGGCTACATTAACTCTCCAGCCCTATGCCATAATTGAGTCCACAGGGACCTTGATCACCTTTCCCTTTGACAGGACATCACACTGGTCCATTACATTGATGATATTATGCTGACTGGACCTAGTAAGGAAGAAGTGTCAATGAATCTGGACTTATTGGTAAAACATTTGTGTGCTAGACGGTGGGAGATTAATCCCACAAAAATTCAGGCACCTTCCACTTCAGTGAAATTTCTAGGGGTCCAGTGGTGTGGAGCATGTCAAGACATTCCCTCTAAAGTGAAGGATAAGTTATTGAATCTTGCTGCTCCCACAACTAAAATGGAGGCACAACACCTAGTTAGCCTCTTTGGATTTTGGAGGCAACATATTCCTCATTTGGGTGTGCTACTCCAGCCTATTTATCAAGTGACTCGAAAGCTGGTAGTTTTGAGTGGGGACCAGAACAAGAGAAGGATCTGCAACAGGTTCAGGCTGCTGTGGAAGCCACTCTGCCACTTGGACCATATGATCCAGCTGATCCAATGGTGCTTGAAATGTCAGTGGTAGATAGAGATGCTGTTTGGAGTCTTTGGCAGGCCCCTACTAGTGAATCACAGCGCAGACCCTTAGGATTTTGGAGCAAAGCTCTGCCATCCTCTGCAGATAACTACTCTCCTTTTGGGAAACAACTTTTGGCTTGTTACTGGGCCTTAGTAGAGACTGAATGCTTAACCATGGGGCACCAAGTCACCATGAGGCCTGAGCTGCCCATGATGAACTGGGTGTTGTCTGACATACAGAAGCATAAAGTTGGACGTGCACAGCAGCACTCCATCATTAAATGGAAGTGGTATATTCGAGATTGGGCCTGAGCAGGACCAAAAGGCACAAGTAAGTTGCATGAGGAATTGGCCCAAATGCCCACGGTCTCCATTCCTGTCACATTACCTTCCATCTCCCAGTATGCACCTATGGCCTCATGGGGAGTTCCTTATGATCAGTTGACTGAGGAAGAGAAAACTCATACTTGGTTTACAGATGTTTCGGGCGATATGCAGGCGCCACTCAAAAGTGGACTGTGGCAGCACTACAACCGCTTTCTGGGACCTCCCTAAGGACAGTGGTGAAAGGAAATCCTCTCCATTGGCAGAACTTCAAGCAGTGCACCTGGTTGTTCACTTTTCTTGGAAGGAGAGATGGCCAGATGTGCGATTATATACTGATTCATGGGCTGTGGCCAATGGTTTGGCTGGATGGTCAGGTACTTGGAGACAAGGATTTATGGGGAAGAGGTATGTGGATAGACGTCTCCAAATGGGCTAAAGAAGTGAAGATATTTGTGTCTCATGTGAATGCTCACCAATGGGTGACCTCAGCAGAGGATGCTTTTAACAATTAAGTGGATAGGATGACACGTTCTGTGGAAACCAGTCATCCTCTTTCCCCAGCTACTCCCATCGTTGCTCAGCGGGCTCATGAACAAAGTGGCCATGGTGGCAGGGATGGAGGTTATGCATGGGCCCAGCAGCATGGACTTCCACTCACCAAGGCTGACATGGCCACATACTCTGCTGAGTGCCTAATCTGCCAGCAGAGACCAACACTGAGTCCCCCATATGGCACCAACTCTCGAGGTGATCAGCCGGCAACCTGGTGGCAAGTTGATTACATTGGACCACTTCCATCACGGAAAAGGGCAGCGTTTTGTCCTTACTGGAATAGACACTTACTCTGGATATGGAATTGCCTTCCCTGCATGCGATCCTTCTGCCAAAACTACCATCCGTGGACTTACAGAATGCCTTATCCACCGTCATGGTATCCCACACAGCATCACCTCAGATCAAGGGACTCACTTCACAGCAAATAAAGTGTGGTAATGGGCCCATGCTCATGGAATTCACTGGTCTTACCATGTTCCCCATCATCCTGAAGCACCTGGCTTGATAGAACAATGGAATGGCCTTCGAAAGACACAATTACATTGCCCACGAGGTGGCAATACCTTGCAGGGTTGGGGCAATGTTCTCCAGGAGGGTGCATATTCTTTAAACCAGCGTCCAATATATGGTGCTGTTTCTCCCATAGCCAGGATTCATGCGTCCAGGAATCAAGGTGTGGAAATGGGAGTGGCACCACTCACTATTACCCCTCGTGACCCACTTGCAAGATTTTTGCTTCCTGTCCCCTTGGCCTTATCCTCTGCAGGCCTAGAGGTCTTAGTTCCAAAGGGAGGAATTTTCCCACCTGGAGACACTTCACCGATTCCATTGAACTGGGAGTTAAGAACGCCACCTGGCCACTTTGGGCTCCTTATGCCTCTGGATCAACAGGCAAAGATGGGAGTTACCATACTGGCTGGTGTGATTGATCCTGATTACCAAGAGGAAATCAGATATTACATAATGGAGGTAAAGAAGAGTATGTCTGGAATGCAGGGGATTCCCTGGGGTATTGCTTAGTACTACCATGCCCTGTGATTAAAGTCAATGGAAAACTACAGCAACCTAATTCTGACATGACTACTAATGACCCAGACCCTTCAGGAATGAAGGTTTGTGTCACCCCACCAGGCAAAGAACCACGACAAGCTGAGGTGCTTGCTGAGGGCAAAGGGAATACAGATGGGTGGTGGAAGAAGGTAGTTCTAAATACTAGTTACGGCCACATGACCAGTTGCAGAATTGGGGACGGGAATTGTTATGAGTATTCCTACTTTGTGTGCATCAAATATTTTTGTTTCTTTCACTTATATAAGCTGTAAACAGGGCTAGTACATTTTTGATTGTACGCATATTAGTTGTATCATGTTAGGCACATATATATATGACTTTCTAATTGCCTTTATTCAGAGATTATGTATGGTTTAAGGAGATGCGTACATGTGTCAAGTTGACAAGGGGTGGACTGTGATGGTTAAGATTGTGTGTCAACTTGGCTGGGCCATGATTCTCAGTGTTTTAATGTAATCACTCCCATGATTGAATATACTGTGAGTAGCCAATCAGATGAAAGGGAGTCTCCTTGGGGGTGTGATCTGTATATAAGCAGACATTCTGGCTTTTTGCTATCTCTGGATCCTGCGGCTGCTTCCTGTCATCTCATCTTCTGTTCTCGGGACTTGAGCTGTCAGCTTATCTGCTGAATCTGGGATTCGTCGATCTGAGTGGGAGCCCTGCTCTCCGATCTTCTGACCTTGGGCTTCCCAGATTCTGCAGCTGTGTGACTTGGGAGAGACCTCTACCCTGATCCACAGACTTGGGATGTTCTAGCCTCTACAATCATGTGAGCTGTTTCCTTGATATAATCTCTCTCTCTATATATATATATATTTATACACTTTACTGGTTTTGCTTCTCTAGAGAACCCAGCCTAAGACAGTACCTTAAATGAAGGTTTGCAGAACAAATAGTTTTTCATTAAACAGTTAGTACACATATTGCCCTATGACGATGGTTAACAACCCCATGAGATGTCAACACTATCCCTTCTCAACCTTGGGTTCCCTATCACCAGCTTTCCAAATCAGGAAGATTTTTATGAAATTTTAAGTAAGCATTCATTGTTTGGTGTTTTCTAAAGACGATATAGTGAAGATTTAAGTTTGAATTTAATTACTTCATGTTGTGTTGGATTTGTGCTCTTTTAATGCCAGTACTGGTGTATATGTTTGCCTTATCTTATTTGGGTTACACTTAATTTTTAAGCTAGTAAGTGCAATATTTGGTTTTAAATGTCATAATATTCTAGTATACTATGATATTTTAAAGTGCCAGAGGACTAATATTTTTGTTGGGCTAATACCATTATTTCAAAAAAAAAAAAAGAAAATTTAATCATTCATTTATTATATCCATTACCCTCTGCCATTAAGTCAGTTCCAACTCATTACATTTTCTAATCAAACTGTGTTGTAATAGTTGTCTTGGTTATCTAGTGCTGCTATAACAGAATACTACAAGTATGTGGCTTTAACAAACAGAAATTTATTTCCTCACAGTTTAGGAGGCTAGAAGTCCACATTCAGGGTGCTAGCTCTAGGGGAAGCCTTTGTCTCTCTGTCGGCTCTAGAGGAAAGTCCTTGTCTCCTCTGAGCTTCTTCTCCTGGACAATCATCATGTGGATCTTTTCCCTATCTCTTCTCCTCTTTCTTGCTTGTTTAATCTCTTATATCTCAAAAGAGATTGATTTAAACACACCCTACACTAATCCTGCCTCATTAACATAACAAAGACAACCCATTCCCAAATGGGATTATAACCACATGTATAGGGCTAGAATTTACAACACATATTTTTTGGGGGCATAATTCTATCCATAACATTCCACCCTTTGGCCTCCCAAAGTTCATATCCTTGCCACATGCAAAACACATTCACCCCATTACATGATCCTAAAAGTCTTAAATCTACTCTAAGTCGAAATTCTCATTTTCTGAATCATCTATATCAAATATGGGTGAGACTTTAGGCATATTCCATCCTGGGGCAAAATTACTCTTCATCTGTGAAAGTGTGACATCTACAATACAAGTTACTGCTTTCAAAGTGCAATGGTAGAACAGGCACAAGGTAGACATTTCCAATACAAATGGGAGAAATTGGAGGAAAAGAAAGGATAATAGGCAGCAAACAAGTCCAAAACACACCAGAACACTTTACATTTCCTCTCAAGCTTTGAAAAAAAACCTTCTCTTCTCTGAGATCATCTGGGCAATGGCCCTGCCTTCCAGATTCTGGATGTTGGTCATGTACTCTGTTTTCTGGGTGGAAACCCCTTGGCCCTAGGCTTCAGCTCCACCCTCTAGGCCCACTGGAATGGCAGCCCTGCTCCATCAGCTTCGGGTAGCCCCATTCTTCTAGTACACCTTGAGAGCTAATGTAATGTGTTTTCACTCCACCCATCGGCCCCGGCAGGCCCAGTTCCTCTGCCCCTTGGGTGTGGCAGCCTTGCTCCCTCAGCTTTGGGTGGCAGCCCCATCCCATTATCCTAAGCAGTGTTTCATCTAGTTTGTTTTAATACTTTATTAATTTTATCTGCTAATACTTGATATTAACATGATGATTTACATTTAATGTTTACATTCTCATGATTTACAATGTTACTTTATATAATGTTCTTTGTATAATTATTACATAAAATCATCTCTCATTTTTACCCTAGGAAAACTATGGGTTCACTTCCCACACTGAGCTGTACAGACTCTATGATAATAACCACAATCCTTCATTGAAATTGTGTGTTTATCTTCTCCCTCTGTTAGATCACAAGTTCTTTGATATATATAAAACAGGAAGTTATTTTATTAATTACAATAGGTAGATACTCCTTTCAGCATTGTTGACTGTTTAGCAAGAGGAAAGCTCCAAAAGCTGAACCAACTCTGGATAGACTAACACAATTGAATTGTGAACCTACTAAGGGCCAGACTCTGATTAATTACTCTTCACCAAGGCACTACCAAGGAGCCCAGATGACACAGTGGTTAAATGCTCGGCTGCTAACGAAAGGTCAGTAGTTCATACTCACCAGTGTATCTGCTCCTGTAAAGACTACAGCCTAGAGGACAGTATGAGGAAGTTCTACACTGTCCTATAGGGTTGCTATGAGTCGGAATCCACTCCACGGCATACAACAACAAGGCACAGCCAGTCAGCTCTGTTTCATCTGCCGTTAACTTCAACTATGCCTAAAACTGGGAACTGTCTGTGCTATGTAATAAAAAGTAATAGTCTTGGACTTCCAGGCAACGTGGCATAATAGACAGAAGCACCACGACGTCCCTCCACAGCAAAGATCTGAAAAACTAAGTCAAACAGAGTCACACGTCAATCCTGAAACCTCAAGCATCAAATGAAGAGATAAAGAACTCAGCCAAGCACTGAATGGAATAAGAAACTGACCAAGAACAGATAGCAAGGAGAGTTACATGCAGAGGTTCCCTATCTGCTACCACAGCAAGGATCCGCCATCTTGGACTCCTATAAGAGATCAGCAAATGGGGGTATGAGAAAGCAGCTTCATGGAGATTCCAGCAGGAGACAGAAAAACCAGTAACCAGCGGTATACGCTTTCCCATCCCCCACCCTTCTTCACCCCCACTCAGCTTTGTCTGCTTCCTGCAGCCACAGTCTCTTGGCAGGGAGCACTGGCTTCACTCCAGTGCTGCTTGGATTCCACCTGCCCACACTGGCTGGCTCCCTGAGTGCTATCTGTTGGCTGCTGGTGTTGCTTTTTTGAGCTTTTTTAGGTTTCTTCTTTACCTCTCACCTCCTCCTCCTCCCTTCTCTCAAAACCGGGCTCCATGTGCCATCTTTGTTTCTTCCTGAAAGGCTGCAAAACACCACTCAACTGTGAAGCTGCTTCCCGGCCCATGCTGCCACACTGGTGGGACCCCATGGGCTTTTTTGTTTGTGTGTTTGTTCTGTTTTGATTTGTTTATTTGTTTTCTTTTTCTTTTCTCGGCTTGGAAGGCCCTTCTAGCCGGGCAGTACTGCAAGGCGTGGGAGCTACTCCCTTACCCTGTGCAGACACACAGTGACATCTTTGGGGGCATTTTGTTTTTCTTTCTTTCTTTCTTTCTTTTGTTTCTTTGTCTTGTTTTCTTCTCTCCTTTTTTCCCTTTTTGTCTTTCTTCATTTCCAGTTTCTCATCTCACTATACTTATCTACTCTTCCTGTCTCCTGAATACCTGGAGCTGTGTAACACATCTACGCCTTCTAGAAATGCTGTATTTCATGGCCTGGGAACAACTTCCCCTGTCCTAGCAGCTGCACCAGTTGGATCCCTGGGGCTTTTCTTTCTTTTTCTTTTTTTCCTCTAATTTTTATTTATTCATTTTTTTCTTTTACCCTTTTTCTTTTTGTTTTTCTCCATTTCTCAGTCTCTCATCTCTCCACTCCAATAGCAAGCCCCCTTAGCACTCTTTTTTGTTTGTGTGTATGTTTTTGGCTCTTGTTCTTCTCTCCTCTCATCTTTCCCATACCCATCTTAGCTCCATACATCACATTCTACTCCCTCCTTCCTGTCTACCTGCACCGTGCACTGAACATCACACTCCCAAGCAGCGCAGGCATGGCCTACTGGAACCTGCCCTGCACTGATTCCTGGTCCACACTGTCAGCCCTGGTAAGTGCCACAAATAACCCATCCCAGAAACTCCCCTTCAGCTGGACCTGCCCTGCTGTACCATACCTGAGTGACTGAATCTGCCCGTTGGAGGAGGCGAAAAGTATCCTGCCCACAGATGAGCAAACAACAAAGAATGCACAGCCCCCTGCTCAGATATAAAGTAATAAAACAAAAACCAGGATGAAACAAACAAATCTACAATCAATAAACGAGCAAAATAACTACTGAATGCCCTGAAGACAGCAGAAAATATCAAAACATATACAAAAACAAGACAAGATGGTTCCAATAGGCATGCAAAATAAAATACCAGATGACTTTCCAGTAGAAGAAAAGGCACTAGAACTACCTGATAGGGAATTCAAATCTCTATTCTGAATTATCCAAGAGTTGAAGCAAAAGGCAGACAAAAATGAGGAAAAAATAGACAAATTCACGGAAAAAGCAGACAAATTCATGGAAAATACAGAAAAAAAATGGAAGATTTCAAGAAAATAATACAGGAACAAAATGCTAAAATAAACTCACAGCTAGAAATCACACAAAAACAACAATTAGAATCCAAAAGATAAACAACAAGATTTCAGAAATGGACAGTGTCACAGAACGGCTGAGGAGCAGGTTTGAAACGATGGAAGACAGGATTAGTGAAATTGAAGACAAACACTTGGATACAACTCTGAGGAAAAATAAACAAAAAAGGAGAATGAAGAAACCCTGCAAATTATGTGGAATGCAATCAAAAGCAAAAATCTGAGTGATCAGAGTTCCAGAACAGGGGGAGAAAACACAGAGAGGATCACTGAAGAATTGTTGACAGAAAATTTCTCCAATATCATGAAAGATGAAAAGCTGACCATCCAAGAAGCTCAATGAACCCCATATAAGATAGATCTCAAAAGAAAATCACCAAGGCATATCATAATCACACTCACTAAAAACAAAGACAAACAAACAATCCTGAGAGCAGCTC
>NW_004443971.1:2166006-2167477 GCF_000243295.1 Trichechus manatus latirostris
ATATGATGATGAAATTAGGTCATTTCCAGATAAACAGAAATTAAGGGACTATGTAAAAACCAAACCAAACTTACAAGACTTATTAAAGGGAGTCCTTTGATCTGAGAACAAACCACATCAGACTACAGGCTGAATCTAGGACAAAGGATTGTACTAGCCAGATACCAGTCTAGGAAATGAACTCTCAAGGGCTATGCAAAATCAAAAGAATCACAACAAGGAACCAGAGAGGTTAATCTGTAAATGACAACAGCATCAGAACAATAAAAGAGGGAATAAACAGTGTAGGTATAGAGCCTTCTAATGGAGAGGAAAGCAAGGTGATGCCAAGTAATAATAGACTGGTTCAAACTTAGAAAGATAAGGGTAAATGTCAAGGTAACCACAAAGAAAGTTAACAAAGCTACTCAACAAAATAAAGAAGAAAAACAAAGTCTCAGTAAAAACAAAACATACAAAAACAAAAGAAATGAAAAAAATTCACAAACAAAAGGAATTCAGCACAGGAGAGTAAGAGGAACAAAGAAAACATCAGCACCACAAAAAAAAAGCACTACAAAAGGACAGAAATAAACTCACATCTATCAATAATTACACTGAAAGTAAATGGCCTAAATGCACCCATAAAGAGATGGAGAGTGACAGAATGCATAAAAAAACAGGATCCATCAATATGCTGTCTACAAGAGACACACCTTAGAAACAAAGATGTAAATTTATTAAAAATTAAAGGATGGAAAAAATATATCAAGCAAAAAAGCAAAATAGCCACCAAAAAAGAGCAGAAGTGGCAATACTAATTTCAGATAAAATAGACTTTGAAACAAAATCCACCATAAAAGACAAAGAAGGACACTATGTAATGATTAAATGGATGTTCGAGCATGCAGACATAACCGTAATAAACATCTATGCACCCAATGACAGTGCTCCAAAATACATAAAACAAACTCTAACAGCACAGAAAAGAGAAATTGACAGTTCCCATTAGCAAAAATATGGAAACCTAGATGCCCTTCTATAGATGAATGGATAAACAAAGTATGGTACATACATACAATGGAGTATTATGCAACAATAAAGAACAACGATGAATCTGTGAAGCATCTCATAACATGGATCAAACTGGGGGACTTTATGCTGAGTGAAAATAGTCTATCACAAAAGGGCAAATATTGCATGAGAACTCTACTGTAAAAACTCATGTAAAAGTTTACACACAAAAAGAAACAATCTTTGTTGGTTACCAGGGATTGGGGGGAACTAACAGACAATAGGTAAGTTGTAACTTTGGTGAAGGATAAGGTAGTACACAATACTGGGGAAGTCAGCACAAGTTGTACAAGAAAAGGTCGTAGAAGCTCCATAGACACATTCAGACTCCCTGAGGGACTGATTACTGGGTGGAGGGCTGTGGGGACCATGGTCTCGGGGAACATCTAGCTCCATTGGCATAACACAGTTTGTAAAG
>NW_004443971.1:2168991-2182572 GCF_000243295.1 Trichechus manatus latirostris
CAGTCCGGTGAAGTTCTTGGTAGCTGTGGACAATTAGTCCTTTGGACTAATCTTTTCGTTGTATCCTGTTCTCTTCATTCTCCCTTGCTCCCGAAGAGATGAGACCAGTGGAGTATCTTAGATGGCCGTGAAAAGCAATGTGTTTAATGTGTTCTAATGGCCAGTAAAAGTTGGTGTTTGGCTGTGGCACAGAGAGTATTTATAATTGGAGCAGCTGGATGAGATACACAAAGATCGTTGAATACATGGGAGGAGGAAAAGGACGTCGGTTTGTATTCACTACAGACTTCCGGAGTAAAAATGGCCTTATTGTTATTCCTCTGAACTGCGCATCACTCTTCTTAATACTAAAATAATGGATAACAGGAAATGTGAAAGGCACTTAGAGACACTTTGTTACCAAAAATATTGTATGACAGTTCAAAGCTAGTGTTTGGATTTATAATTTACTTTCTGCGGTAGTAATACACATGTTACGTTGTGTTGGTTAGAAAACCCAACGGACTATTTTAAGTTGACACATTTTCTATATGCTTAAGAGCCTACGCAGCAGGCTTCCATTAAATATCAACTATAACTTCGTCACAGTGAAGTTTGGTTTTATTGTTTTGTTTTCTCTGTATGTTTCTTTTAGCTTTCTACTGTATTTTTATACTTCAAATATAGACCTAATTGATAATGTGATTAGTCACATTAAATAAAATAACCTGCAATCTAAAAATAAGTAAATAAATAAGGTACAATAAAAAGGGCGGGGAGTAATAGTCTTTATGCCATAATAAGAATTTTAGGATTTAATATATCTGCAGTCTATAGTTATAAAAATCATTAAACAAAAATATGTTTAAATCTCATTTAAAGTTTAAAAAATCAAGGTGATGCTTAAAGTTGTGTGTCAGCTTGGCTGGGCCATGATTCTCCGTGGTTTGGCAGTTATGATGTAGTTTGGCAGTCGTATAATGATGTAATCACTTCCAAGATGAGATCTAATATAATGTGATTACCTCCATGATGGGATCTGCAATGAGTAGCCGATCAGTTGAGAGAGAGCTTCCTTGGGGGTGTGGACTTTCTGGTAAGGCTCAGTGGCTTTTGCTCTGCATCCTGCAGCTAGCTCCTGTTCATCTGACCTCTGGCTCTTGGGACTTGAGCTAGCAGCTTGTCTGCTGATCTTGGGTTCGCCAGCCTCTGCAGCTACATGAGTCAGGAGATGTCTCCAGCCTAATCCACGGGTATGGGACTTTCCAATCTCCTCAACTGCATGAGCCATTTCCTTGATATATATCTTTCTCTATATATAGATGCTTCACTGTTTTTGCTTCTCTAGAAAACCCAGCCTAAGACATTTTGTACCAGGGTTGGTTCTAGAGAAACAAAATTGTAAGGATGAGTTTTCTAAATTGATTCTCAAGTCTGGTTAGTCTTAAAGATGTTGATGACTCTGCTTCCGGTAGTAAAGAGGGCACTGCTAATCCATGGTGTGAGGTGGCAGTACAAATACACAAAATATCACCACCAGTAGATCAGGTACTGGTGAGAGGCAAGGTTCTGGGTGATTGCAAATTTGATACCTGTCTACAATTTTGTCATAATGAGAAGTATAAGGAAGCTAGTTGGTTGGTCCTACTGTCACTAGACAAAGTGGTGAAAGAAAGAGATGAGCTCAGGTCTTCAGAGTCACAGCTCAAGTGCCACATAAATGACCTCAAAGTTTCCACTTGTGCCTTGAAAGAAAGCCTTATTTCTTGTAGTAACAGAGCTGATATTGCTGAAAACCAAACCCAGAGACTTATCGTAAGAGTGGCTGAATTACAATGCCAACTAAATTCGTAAACTTGAGTGATGTTTGAATTTAAAGTGAGGGCCTTTATTGGGAAGAAATGAGATCCTGAAACTTGGGATGGAGACCTCATGCCACCAAGAATGAAGAACCAGGAGAGGAACGCATCCTTTGGACCCAGGATCCTTGTGGTTAGAAGTTCCTAGACCAGGGGAAGTTTGATGGAAGGACTTTACCCCAGAGCAAACAGAGAGAGGAAGCCTTCCCCTGGAACTGGCACCCTGAATTCAAACTTCTAGCCTCTTAGACTGTGAGAGAATAAATTTCTGTTTGCTAAAGTCATCTATTTGTGGTATTTCTGTTATAGCAGCACTAGATAACTAAGACACTCATTTTTATTATTTTCTTATTATCTAACCTGTTTGGGGAACAGCTTAGTCATAATCAAAATGAGACAATGTATATGGATGCAATATGTAAATTGTAAAATGCTACAACAAGAATCTTCTAAGAGGTACAATTAAAGACAAAAAATTTCTTCTCTTTTCCAGAGACAACGATCCTAAATCTGTTACTGTTTCTTAATAGGTTTTCATTTCCAAACACATAAATTCTTGATACTGTTTTTTGAAACCCTATTAAAGTGCAGGCAGAAATACAGTAAAACCTGAAAGTCAGAAACTGTGTAAGAGAGAAACCTGTCAGAAAGGAGAGCTAAAACATTTTCCACTAAAATGAGTGTCAGAAAAGTGGTAAGACTGCACTTTGTCAAAGATGGAAAACTTGAGAGACCCAGAAAAACAAGGCAGTCCCTTCGAGTTCCAGCTCTCACAGGCTTCACTGTATAGCTCCACACTGATACTTTACACGTGACTTGTCTTTATACCAGGCCAGGACAGACTATCTAACCCCGCCACAGCCTGTCTTAGGCTTGGCTTAGATTTCCAGTTTCTAGAAAGGTGCAATGTTCTTTGCTTATTTGCATTCTCCTCATTGTAGCGTTAGGCTCAATCTTGCTACCATTCTCTGTAGCTTTTCTTTGAAAACACCAAAAAGTTAACTTCAAAATTATGTTAAATAATAGAGAATACTTAGCCACCACTGTTGCTCCCCACCCCCCGCCCACACCACACCCCGCAACCAAGAAAATATAGCAAATTTCAAGTCTGGGAAAAGCTATGCTTCTTTCCTTTATGTCCAACTATGAATGGCTGCCTTACACTCAACAGCAAAAATTGTTTCCAGGACTGAAAACCCCACTATCTACAGACTTTTAAGTAGTTTATTTGTAGTAGGTACTTACTAGAACGTACAGAAGTTATGTTTAACCTAGTTGTTGCAAATTTCCTGAGTTTTCCTTTTCTATCTAAAAACGAGTTGCCTTCCAGTCGATTCCAACTCGCGGTGTCCCCATGTGTGTCAGAGTAGAACTGTGCTATATCGGGGTTTCAGTGGCTGGTTTTTTGAAAGTAGATAATCAGGCTTTTCTTCCGAGGCATCTCTGGATGGATTCAAACCTCCAACCTTGCAGTTAGCAGCCTAGTGCTTTAACCATTTTCACTACCCAGGGACTCCTTTTCTACACAAGATACTACACAATCAGCATCATTATAGTATACATTCTTTGAGCATTCCACTTAATAGTGATTTGTTCTTCCTCCACTTACTCTCACTGCAGTCTCTTTGTGATGAATATAATTTATCTGAATAATGAACAGTTGAGAATAGCATTTATTGAATAATAAACAAAGAACAGTTGAAGAAAAGCCTTTATCTTTGCATCATGCTAAATATTGGGGAAGTAGTTTAAGCTAATCACCTTGGCCACTACCCAAATGATCAAACAATTCAAATACTGCTTAAATCCCATGCTTCAGGTTCTTCCATAATAAACATGGATTATATTATACACTGTTTATTCAATAGCTGTTTTAGTTACCTAGTGCTGTCATAACAAAACGTATCACAAGTGGGTGGCTTTAAAGAAATATACAGTTTAGGAAGCCAGAAGGGTGTCAGCTTGAGAAGAAGTTTCTTCTTGTCTCTTTCAGCTTCTTGTCAGCTGCTGACACTTTGTGGCCTCCCTGAGTTTGTAAATGTATCTGTCTCCATTGTGACATGGTGTCTGTATTCCACCTGCGTGTGTGTGTCTCTGTTTATTCTGCTCTTTCTATAAGATACCTCTCAGAAGGGATTAGGGTTAGGACCTACCCTACTCCTGGATGACCTCGTTGACAGAAAAGAAAACCTCATTTCCAAACAGGGTCACACTCACAGGCACAGGGGCTAGGACCTCAACACATCTTTTTGGGAGGCACAATTTAATTCACAACAATGGCAAATATTTGTTCAGTGCCTACTATCTACCAGGTACTGTTCTCAGTAAATATCCCTGCTCTTGTGAAGCTTGTATTTTAGAAGGGAGAGACAATGCACAATAAACCACACACACACTCACACACTCACACGTGTGTGTATACACAAGTAGATTATGACATACACTATATAAAGTTAATTACAAGGTAGACTATAATAAGGGGCATTGAGAGTGCTGAGGTTGAGTGAGTTGCAATTTTAAATAGGATATTTGAGGTAGGTCTCAGTGCATAGTTGAAATCTGAGAAGACTTGAAGGAGGCAATGGGGATAGTCATGAAGATATCTGGGAAAGAGCTTTCCTAGCAGAGGAAATAACCCCTGCAAAGGCTTTAAGATGAGTGAAAGGAAGTGAAGGTGGCTGCGATGGAAGGAGTGAGTGGAAGAGTAAGAGGAGAAGAGGTCAGAGAAAAAGGTGGGGGCTAACAGTGCTGGTGGAACTAGATGCTGTAGGAAGTTTGGTTTTTTTGGTAAGGACTTTTTGGTAATGATTTCTTACTTTGAATGAAATGGGTAGCCACTGAGGGTTTTGATCAGAGGAGTGACATGATGTGGCTTATGTTCTAAAAGGGCCACAGTGACTGCTACATTGAGAATAGATTCATAGGGAGCTAGGATAAAAGACAAAAAACCTATAGAAAGCTACTGCAGTAAGCCAGGAACAAACTAATGGAAGCTCAAACCAGGATGACAGCAGTGGAGGTGGTGAGAAATGGTTGAATGCTGAATATGTTTTTAAGATAGAGCCAATAAGATTGCTAACAGGCTGTGGGGTATAACAGAAGCAGAGAAATCAAAAGTAACCCCAAAGTGTTTAGAATGAGCAAGTGGTGACATGAAGACGTTATCAACTGAGACGGAAGATGCTAAAGATGGAGCAGGTTTAGGGAAAGAAATTCAAGAGATCAATTATGGTCAGGTTTAGAGAAGGAAATTCAAGAGATAAATTATGTTGAGTTTGAGATGTCTATTAGGCATTCAAGTTGAGATATCAAGTAAGCAGGTAGATACACAAGTCTGCAGAGAGGTCTAGTCTAGATATATAAATTTGGGGGCAGGATAATATATGCAATTTTAGAGCCCAGTTCAAAATGAATACATCGAGTCCCTTGTTAAAAATTATTAAGAATTCCAAGATTATGAGAATAGAGCATTAAACCAGTTGTGGGGCCCTCCTGAGTGCAGGGCCCTGTGCAACTGCATAGGTTATACCGTGATGCAGCTGCCCTATTTGTAGTTATTGGTATATAGATATTTAAAGCCATGCGATTGGACAGGATCATTAAGGGAGTGAGTGTAGATGGAGAAGAGGACCAAACACTGACTACTGGGGTACTCTGGCATTAAGAGATTGAGAAGAAGAGGAGGATCCAGAAAAATAGACTGAGAAGTAGAAGGAAAACTAGGAGAGTATGGTGCCCTGGAAGCCAAGAGACAAAAGTGATCAACTGAATCAAAGCTGCTGGATGGTCAAACAAGATGAGGAGAAAAAATTGACCATTGGATTTACAACTTATAAACTTAAAAAAAAAAACAAAACCGTTGCTGTCAAGTCGATTCCAACTCATAGCGACCCACTAAGACAGAGTAGAACTGCCCCATAGAGTTTCCAAGGAGCGTCTGGTGGATTGAACTGCCAATCTTTTGGTTAGCAGCCGTCGCTCTTAAGCACTACTCTACCAGGGTTTCCTATAAACTTTTAGCAACATTAAATTTTAATTTTTTTAAAATTGTAACACTTTTTGTATGTTGTGATTGTTGTTAGGTGTTGTCGAGTCAGTTTCGACTCCTGAGGACCCCATGTGACAGAGTAGAACTGCCCTATAGGGTTTTTTCTTGCCTGTAATCTTTACAGGAGCAGATCTCTAGGTCTTTCTCCTGCAGTGTGCCTGTAGGGTTCGAACCACCAACCTTTTGGTTGATTAATCAGTGTTTATTCTGCTAACCTAAAGGTTGGTGTTTCAAACTTGCCCAGCAGTACTGCAGAAGACAGGCCTGGTGTTCTGCCTCTGTTAAGATTATAGACAAGAGAACCCTATGGAGCAGTTCTCCACTGTAGCACGTGGTGTTGCCATAAGTGATAATCAACTCGACGGCAACTGAGAACGACATTTTGGTTAAAGGCAAATCTGTATATTTTTAAAAAGTTGATTGAGGTAAAGTATATATAACAAAAATTTGCCATTTTAACAATCTTTAAGGGGACAATTCAGTGACATTAATTACATTTACCATGTTGTGCGACCACCACCACTATGTATTTTCAAGTGTTTTTCATCACAGAAACTCAGTGCCCCTTGAACAATAACTCCCCATTTTTACCTTCCCCTAACCCTTGGTAACCACTAATAAACTTTTGTCTCTATGCATTTGCCTATTCCCATATTATATTTAAGTAGGATCATACAATATTTGTCCTTTTGTGTCTGACTAATTTCACTCAATATAACGTTTTCAAGGTTCATCCATGTCATAGGATGTATTCGAACGTCATTCCTTTTTTTTTTTCATGGCTGAGGAATTCCACTGTATAGATATACCACATTTGGGTATTATCCATTCGTCTGTTGATGGACATTTGGTTTGTTTCCACCTTTTGGCTATTGTGAATAATGCTGCAATAAACATTGGTGTACAAGTATCTGTCTGAGTCCCTGCTTTTAAATCTTTTTGGTATATACCTAGGAGTGAAATTGCTGGGATATATGGTAATTCTATGCTTAACTTTTTGAGGAACCACCAACAGTTTTCCAGCATTAAATTTTAATTTTTTTTTTAAGAAGCTAGGAAAAACCACTGAGGGAGTATTATAAATCACAAAATTATTTGATATTATATGACAACAAAGACATTGGGCCATATTCCACATTTGTACGAACTCTCCTGAAGTATATCACATTCCCATAATCACTGTTACATGAGTACATTTATTTTAAAATCTTGGTAGCTTTTGAGCTTATAAAATAATAATATATTATAAATGCAACAAGGATTTTCTGAAGGTTTCCCCCAATTTTTTGGAGAGTAAATTTCATGACCAGTGTGAAGTATTTATGAGGCTCTGATAATTTTTCGTAAAGTAATATTTTCTAGAAAACTTAAGACCTTTAAAAGAGAAAATGCTTTTTGAAATACCAATTATTCCACTTTTCTTACTTTCCATTGCATTTCTCATCATAATATCTGTAATATTCTTTGGTAAGAGGCTGATATTGAAGGGTTTTGAAACAATAAGAAAGACCTCCCCAACCTTGAATTTAAGGTCATTTTAAGTGTCAGATCTGCAGGCATCCAGGGGACGTTCAAGAACAAACCTTTATCAGTTGCCTGTTCTTATGCATTTTAATGTACTGTATACTACTGAAGAAAAAAAGATTTAACGAGCTTCTGACTTTTAAAATTTTTTTTTACTGTGGTTTAGGTGAAAGTTTACAGCACAAATTAGTTTCTCATTCAAAAATTTACACACAAATTGTTTTTGTGACATTGCTTGCAATCCCCACATTGTGTTAGCACTCTGCCCCTTTCCCTTCCCACCCTAGGCTCCTTGTGTCCATTTGTCCAGTTTTCCTGTCCCTTCCTGCTGTCTCGTCTTTGTTTTTGGGCAGGTGTTGCCCATTTGGTCTACTTGATAGAACTAAGAAGCGTGTTCCTCACATGTATTATTGGTCATTTTACAGGCCTGTCTAATCTTTGAAAGGTGGGCTACAGGAGTGGCTTCAGTTCTGTATTAACAGGGTGTCCAGGGGCCATAGTCTCGGGGGTTCCTCCAGTCTCTGTCAGAACAGTAAGTCTGGTCTTTTTTTTTAATTTGAATTTTGTTCTACATTTTTCTCCTGCTCTGGCTGAGACCTTTATTGTGATCCCTGTCAGAGTGGTCAGTGATGGTAGCCGGGCACCATCTAGTTCTAGGCTCAGGCTGGTGGAGGTTGTGGTTCATGTGGTCCATTAGTCCTTGGACTGATATTTTCCTTGTGTCTTTGGTTTTCTTCAATCTCCTTTGCTCCGGACAGGATGGGACCAATAGATGTATCTAGGTGGCTGCTAGCAAGCTTTTAAGACCCCAGTCGCTACTCAGCCAAGTAGGATGTAGAACATTTACTTTATGCTAATTGACCTAAATGTCCCCTGAGACTATAGTCCCCAGTCTTCAGCCCCAGTAACTCGGTCCCTCAAGGTGTTTGGATGTGTCTGGGAAGTTTCTATGACCTTGTCTTGGTCAAGTTGTACTGACTTCCCCTATATTGTGTGTTGTGTTTTCCTTCACCAAAGTTAACACTTATCTACTATCTAGTTACTGATTGTCCTTCCCCAGCCCTCCTCTCCCTTGTAACCATCAAAGGTGTTTTTTTTTTTTTCTGTGTGTAAACCTTTTGTAATAGTGGTCAGACAATATTTACCCTTATCCTTTTGTGATTGACTTATTCAACTCAGTATAATGCCCTCCAGTTTCACCCATGTTGTGAGATGTTTTATGGATTCATCATTGTTCTTTATCGTTTTGTAGTATTTTATTGTGTGTATGTATCATAATTTGTTTTCCATTCATCTGTTGATAGGCACTTAGGTTATTTCCATCTTTTTGCTGTAGTGAATAATGCTGCAATGAACATGGGTGTACATATGTCTATTCATGTGACAGCTTTTATTTCTCTAGGATATATTCCCAGGAGTGGGATTGCTGGAGCATATGGTACTTCTATTTCTAGCTTTCTAAGAAAGCACCATATCGTTTTTCAAAATGGTTGTACCATTTTGCATTCCCACCAGCAGTGCATAAGAGTTCCAATCTCCTTGCAGCCTCTTCAACATTTGTCATTTTCTGCTTTTTATTTTTGTTGTTATAGTGCCAGTAATGTGGGAGTGAGATGCTATCTCATTGTAGTTTTGATTTACATTTTTCTAATGGCTAACGATGATGAGCATTTCTTAATGTGTCTGTTAGCTGACTGGATGTTTTCTTTGGTGAAGTGTCTGTTCATATCCTTTGCCCATTTTTTATTTAGATTATTTGTCTTTTTGTTGTTGAGGTGTTGAAATATTCTATAGATTTTAGAGATTAGACCCTTGTGGGATATGTTGAAGCCAAAATTTTAAAACCCAGATAATTAAGTGAGGATGTTGTTTTTAGAAGAATCAGCCAGGCTTTGAGAAGCATTCTTCTAGAAACCTAAAGCTTATCCTACTGCTTCCAGGTTTAATATACTTCTGTGCTTAACAGGATACCACAATAGGAGGCATCAAAGAGATGGTAGGTTTGCACCTAGACAGTATATATTTTTTAATAGAATATTGAATTTGTCTTTACAAATAGAATAAATTCACATTTCAAAAAGCAAATTCTGAAAAAGACTTCTACCACTCCCAGATCCAAGTTATCTGTAGTCTACTACCTTTGGTGACTCTTCTGTTAATTATCCTGGATCTGCAGAGAAATTCTTATATGGGCATTTTAAGCACTGTGAGGAATGCTAGGTTAAAAAAAGGCAGTTGTTAGAACAAAATAAGAGGATACTGCATGGTTTAAAAATCAGGAAAGGTGTGCATCAGGGTTGTATCCTTTCACCATACTTATTTAATCTGTATAAATAAAAAACCAAAGCAAATCCGTTACCGTCAAGTTGATTCCAACTCATAGTGACCCTATAGGACAGAGTAGAACTACACCATAGTGTTTCCAAGGAGCAGCTGGTGGATTCGAACTGCCGACCTTTTGGTATGCTGAGCACATAATCCGAGAAGCTGGATTATATGAAGAACACAGCATCAGGATTGGAGAAAGATTCATTAACAACCTGCAATATGCAGATGAAACAACCTCGCTTGCTGAAAGTGAAGGGGAGTTGAAGTATTTACTGATGAAGATCAAAAACTACAACCTTCAGTATGGATTACACCTCAACATAAAGAAAACAAAAATCCTTACAACTAGACCAATTAGCAACATCAAGATAAACGGAGAGACTGAGGAGCCAAGATGGCGGTGTAGTAAGACGCTTCTTATATCTTTCTTACAACAAAGACCTGGAAAAACCAGTGATTTGATTATATATGAATATCTAGGAGCCCTGAACAAAGTAAAGTTGAGGAGTCAGACTGAGTGGCGGGAGGAGAGGGAGACTGTTTGGAAGAAGCCAGCAGCACCAGAGGGGCGGCAGAGGGACAGCAGCTCTTCAGCCACGCCGGTAACTTCCCAGCCACGCGGGGTCCGCAGTGAAGCAGGCAAACAGCTGTGCACACACTCGGAAAGCAGTTTCCACATCGAGAGAGATCCGGCAGCCGAGATTGTGCTTAGACACTCTGAACCAGTGAAAAGCAGCTCCCAAGAGGCTAACGTAAGTACATGCGTGCACCCTTTAGGGGTTGGGGGGGGAGCCCATTTGGGAAAAACCTCTCTCCCTCTTACCTCCTCCCTCCGCGCTCTGCACTGGGAGTCAGCTGGGCCAGAAGTAGATTCCAAAAGGCACCCTGACCCATTCTCCTGGCCTTGGAGAGGGAACAAATAAGTTACTGGCTCCCCTAAGCCAGGAACACAGGGTTGGCACAGCTCCTTTGCTAGGCACAGGTATCAGGGGTCCACAGACTCTGAGTGCCTTACACCCCTGTATAGACTTGTGGGGACCCATCTCAACAGCGTTAGTCCTCACTAGCACGGTACAACAGGGCAAACATCTGAAGTTTAACTTCAACTGCTTCAGCTGTGAACTGGCAGATTTGTAACTCTCGAAACAGCCCTGCCCCTTAAGTAGGCACTTTCATTGATCTGCGGCAGGGGCTTGAGGACTGGTGAAATCACCTAAAGTGCCTAGTCACCTGCTACAGGAGTCCAAGAAAAAGTGGTGCCCTCAAGTCTTTACAGCCAACAGAGTAGGTGCTTATAGTCTGGCTGCAAAACTCACCTACCTACTCACCCTAGAGAATAGGGACACGCTTTCCTTTCAGACTCTCAGGGGCAGCCGTCAGCCCCCTGCCTGGCTCAGGGTGTGATCCCCTACCACAGCCAGAGTCCAGTGCCTGCACTAATCACCCATGCCTCTCTAGGACTGGGGGTGAAAGCCTGCATCACACACTTGGTGACCGACTGCCTGAACACCCGAGCTGAACCCATATAGGAAAATTTAACGGACTCCTGTGTGCACATACGTACAGAAATAACTACCTGGTGACAGGACGTTAGACATCCAAAGATGTCAAAAATCAAACTTGTGCACACAAGCAGCCTATCTGGGCATATAAAAAAAACAAAATAAGAAGCTAGGTCTCACTAAGCAAACACAAAATAAAATTATAATAAATTATCGATGGCTCAGAGACAACAGTCAATATCAAATCACATAAAGAGGCAGTCCATGATGGCTTCAGCAAGCTCCCAAAACAAAGAATCAATAAATTCTCTGGAGGAAGAGAACTTCTTGGAATTACCAGAGGCAGAATACAAAAGATTAATATACAGAACTCTTCTAGAAATAAGAAAGGAAATTCTACAGAATGCATAAACAGCCAGGGAACATACACACACAAGAGTAGCAGAACTTAAAAGAGTTATTCAAGAACATAATGCCAAATTTAATAGGCTACAAGAATCCATAGAGAGACAGCAATCAGAAATCCAGAAGATTAACAATAAAATTTCAGAATTAGACAACTCAGTACAAAGTCATAGGAGCAGAATTGAGGCAGTAGAAATTAGAATTAGTGACACTGAAGATAAAGGTCTTGACGCCAATTTATTGGAGGAAAAATCAGATAAAAGAATTAAAAAGAATGAAGAAAATCTAGGAGTCACATGAGACTCTATCAAGAGAAATAACCTACGAGTGATTGGAGGACCAGAATGGGGGGGGATAACAGAAAATACAGAGAAAATTGTTGAAGATTTGTTGACAGAAAACTTCCCTGATATCATTAAAGATGAGAAGATATCTAGCCAAGATGCTCATCGTACCCCACATAAGGTAGATCCCAAAAGAAAGTCACCAAGACATATTATAATTAAACTTACCAAAAACAAAGATAAAGGGAGAATTTTAAGAGTGTCTAGGGATAAAAGAAAAGTCATCTACAAAAGAGAGTCAATTAGAATAAGCTCGGACTACTCAGCAGAAACCATGCAGGCTAGAAGGCAATGGGATGACATACATAAAGCCTTGAAGGAAAATAACTGTCAGCCAAGAATTATATATCCAGCAAAACTGTCTCTCAAATATGATGGCAAAATTAAGACATTTCCAGATAAACAGAAGTTCATGGAATTTGCAAAAACCAAACCAAAATTACAAGAAATACTAAAGGGACTCATACAATTAGATAGTCAATAACACCAGCTAACAACGCAAGACTAGAACACAGGGCAGAGCAACCAGATATTGACTCAGATACGGAAATCGAAATTACATCAAAGCTAAAACATTGAAAATAGAGAAACAGATATTAATATGTTTAAAAAAGGATAATATTAAAACAAAAAAGAGGGACTTAAAAAATAGAGACATTGATTTTCTATATGGAGGGGAAGTTAAGGTGATATAAAGTATTAAAAGACTGGTATAAACTTGGAAAAATAGGGGTAAATATTGAGGTAACCACAAAGGACGCTAACAATCCTACAAATCAAAATAAAGAAGTAGAAAAACATAAAGACCCAGCAAACACAAAATCTACAACAAAGAAAAAGATGAAAAAAAATATGTAAAGAAAAACGACTTAGCGCAGAAAATTGAGGAGAACAAAGATACTGTGAACAACAAACAAAAAGAGGTATCAGGATGACAGTACTAAACTGATACCTATCAATAATTACGCTGAATGTAAACGGACTTAATGCACCATTAAAGAGACGGAGAGTGGCAGATTGGATAAAAAAGCATTATCTATCTATATGCTGCCTACAAGAGACACACCTTAGACATAAAGACACAAACATGCTTAAACTCAAAGGATGGAAAAAAATATATCAAGCAAACAACACTCAAAAAAGAGCAGGAGTGGTAATATTAATCTCTGACGAAATAGACTTTAAAGTAAAATCCACCACAAAGGATAAGGAAGGACACTATGTAATGATTAAAGGGTCAATTCACCGGGAGGACATAACTATAATAAATATTTACGCACCCAACAATAGGGCTCCAAAATACGTAAAACAAACTCTAACAGCTCTGAAGAGAGAGATAGACAGCTCCACAATAGTAGTAGGAGACTTCAACACGCCACTTCCAGTCAAGGACAGAACATCCAGAAAGAAGCTCAACAAAGACACAGAGGAGCTAAATGCTACAATCAACCAGCTTGATCTCATAGACATATACCAAACACTGCACCCAACAGCAGCCAAGTATACTTTCTTTTCCAATGCACATGGAACATTCTCCAGAATAGACCACATATTAGGCCATAAAGCAAGCCTTAACAAAATCCAAAACATTG